>NC_073744.1:71308025-71608025 GCF_029784135.1 Toxorhynchites rutilus septentrionalis
ATGCGGGACAGTCCCGCGTAACGCGGGACGTCTGGTCAGTTTACACTAGAATATAAGTTGAGCATTGTTTGTTTACCATGGTACGAAGCAGCCAGATCATCACCTGGTCTTATAGAAGTTGGACAGAGTGTATTGCTGTTTTTGCATGAAAAAAGATTGTTCAAATATCTACTGTTCGGAATATGAATCATGCATCGAAACATCATTCAAATTACATACACTACTTTAATACTAATGTGAATGAAGATTTCTGCATAAAATTTTTTTTTTCATCCATTTATAGTAGATTCTTACCTTTTCTAGCACTTAACATGAGAACAGCAAACAAAATAGTTAAAACAACTACAAAAACTGAAAAATTAACGATGCATGTTTTTTAAATAATTTGCTAATGCAAACATTTTGCCACTGGTTTTGACTGTCACCTTTTTGCAGAAGAATATTCAGAATCCAAATGAATATTTGGAACATAAAAAGAGTCACCAATAACATTTTACCCCGTGATCAGAGTGCAGAAACGAAACAAACCGCTTCAACATAACAGTAAAGGGCCCCCTACCGATGATATTCTGCATGTTGTTTGTCATTCCCGTCCACACTATTGAGTTGCGTGTAAACAATCCAATCAAACAGCGTGCAGCAACCAACAGAATCAACAAAAACAACTTTGCGGCATAGATAAGTGGCCGCAAAATGCACTTTAATAGCTGCTGATGCTGCAAACAGAACGAAACTGAAACGTTAGACAAATTGTGTTTAATTCAAATCCATTTGATACTCTTTTGCAACTCTAAACGCTGCTTTCAGCTACTGCAGTTGCGCTGTCACTGTTGCGATTCCTCGGGGTGACATTACCGGCGTAGTCAAATACATGATTGAGAACGACGGTGACCACGACATCGGCATGTTTTCATGGCTTGCATAATGTGCCGTTGCGTGCGGCATAATTTTAGGTTCCATCGAGTTGTTCGGTCATTGTCCCTCTATCATTCAATCTGTATGTTGTTCTTCTGAAATAATTTATTGCATTGTAGTTCAACATCGATGTTAAGATGTGTTCAAAACAGGCAGCGTGAGATGTATACTGAAAAATAAACATCCCAGTGGTTTTAGTAAATCAAGTGAAATTCCTACAGCATTCACTGTAAAGATGTCGACAATGGTGAAGAAGCCGGTTCCTACCCACGTATCGTCGTAGCGTTTTCTTAACGATCTGCTCATTTGCCACAATTTACGAAATGAACAGCCTCTGTCACCGGTCCACAGACACACACACGCTCTCCTACCTGTCGCTGTTCCATCACACGTATCATTGTGTCAAAGCAACATGAGCTTGAATGTTCGTGTCCGACCTAGCTACTACTACCGTTGGTGGGCAGTGAATTGTGGGTCAGTGTGTTCTCTTCTGCCAACTTGAACCTGAGCATCGGCTGAGCATCCGCTGTGTAACGCTTTGATAACCTTTCTTCCCGCGTTTTTCTTCCTGCCTGCCTGCCCTCGTCGCATCTGCCTCGACTTCAACGAACAACGCAATGGTTCGATTGTTGGAGGAAGTGGGTAACAAGTGGTCAACAAGCGAAACTGGGAATGCTAAAATAGATGAGTCTGGGATGCAGAGACATTCAACTAGCAGTGAAGTTTGTACTTATATTGGTTGTTTGCTGCTTAAACTCTGGTTGATAATTATCATGAACGCACAACTTAAAGTACTTTAAGGGCTACCAGGTATACAAGTATGAAATCGGATTTTTTTTTTAAAAACCACTCGTTTATCGCATTAAAATGGAAAAAAAATAAAAAAAAACTTTTTAAGTTGAACGGTTTAATGTACTAAAAGCTAGAAAATAATTAGGCAGTTGGTAGTTATCACATCCCTTCCTTCATTAATCTAGGGCAATGATGAGACTAAAATAAAATCGTGGGCATATGATGAAACAACTAACTGTGGATAAAGGAAATCCGATGTGACCCACGATTTTATTTTAGTTTGCATTTTTCATAAATAACTGTGTTCTACTAGTCAACCCTTTCATTCGATACCCATTTTGATAGGGTTTTGAGGAAATATGTAATCTGCCATTTTGTCGTGGCGGCAATTTTGGATTTGCATTCCTCATAAATAACTGTGTTCTACTAGTCAATCCCTTTCATTTGATACCCATATTGACGTGGTTTTGAGAAAATATGTAATCCGCCATTTTGTAGCGGCCGCAATCTTGGATTTTTAAAATAATGAAATACTCAGTTTTATAATGACTGCAGAGATAAAGGTGTTTTCCAAATTTCAAATCAGTCGGTCAACAGGAAGGGGTTCAAACTTCTATTAATGTGGTAAAGCGCTACAGACAAACATGTTACAAAAATACAAACCTACAAACATACAAACAAATTACAGGGCAAGCTAGAAACCGTTTCAAATATACTTGGTTCAAAATATTTTCCACTTCTTTGACAATTTGTGGATGCCATGCCAAAATAACTGCTCCATTTTGGAACCAAATTATTGATCAAGAAATTATTTGACGATACTATTTTAAATTTAGGATAATCGACATATCAAATTAAGGGGGTAGTACACTATGGAAACTCGAAAAAAATAAAAAAAAATATTTCTGGCACAAAATGTTCTCTGGGATGTCTACTTTACTGTAGTTCTTGTCCCAGGTTTGCTCGATGCTCCGTTCCAAAGTAACAAGCCAATTAGTTGACCTAAGTCTTTACGAAGGAGCGCGGATCCAAAATTTGAAACGCGTTTTTACCGAAACTAAGTTTTCCTAACTGGTGCGAGTTCTACCTACGGAACGGTCCATCCGATTTTGATTTAATAGTTTTTCCCAGATTCTCCACTAAATTTCCTAAATTTTCATCGTACGTAGGTTTTTTTTGTTATATTTTGAAAAATAAAATTTCGGTGAATATTTTTGTCTAGATTTTTGAGGCAGAAATGCATTTTTTTAGAAAAAATGTCGTCAAAAATCAATATTTTGAAAAAATTCTACGTACGATGACAGGAAATACATCGAAGATTACGTAAAAAAATCATTGGTTGAAATCGGTCCACTAGAAAAACTTGTAGTACTCCCACCAGTTTTCAAGGTTTTGGCTGCAAGGGTTCGGCTATTCAGGGGACAGTCCCATTGACACCAATTATTTTTTGTTTGTTAATCATATATACCTAATAAAACTGTGATATCAGATTAATCATAGTAATTTATATTCTCGTTGATAAAAATCGCGAAAATCACATACTTTATATGATGTTCATAGTGTACTACCCCCTTAAAGACAATTAGTTTTTTTAGAAATATATTACACTTCCACAAAAATTAGATTTTATTTTCGTAATTATTGATTGTATTTATGTTTTGTTGTTTTCATGGCTTCGGACTAAAGAGCGTAATTTTTTTTTCTTGAAAGCTGAGGTTTTTTTTTACATAACATATCCAAAAATCTGAAATGTGGTTTTTTTTCGAAATATTTTTCCGAAAAAACTAAGCAATTTGCTCTAATTTGACACTTCGATCTTCGGTCCAGTAGTTCAAATGTTATGAATTTTCGAAAAAAGTCATTTTTGGAAAAAAAAAAACGAAAAATGGATTTTTTTGACCACCTTAAAATAAAAATGGGCACTCTAATAACAAAATAAAAAAAATAGGGGTCTAATATTTTGCGATAACAAACAAATCTACCACTTTTCATGAAAATCTGAGAACCACTATATCAGTTTCACATGGAATGGCTGTATAGTAATGCAGCAATGTACTTGACCGATTTCTCTCCATCAACTTTTTCTTTAGTTAATAACTCAACTGCAAAAACGTTCCAATTTGAGTTTGCTGTAGAATCCGATAGATGATCTTCCACATTGTCAAATACAGCTGGAAATGTGTTTGCAGCTAAGTTATGACTAAAAGAGAGAGTCGATGTATAGAAATAGATGATATCACTTACACCCCTTTCATTTTTTTTATGTTTTGTCCACATGATTTCAGTTGCAACCGCTTGGCGCGCTACAGTTTGCTTATTATGTCCTTCGCGTAGGATAAATGATCTTGGTTTGTCCGATTTGGGGTGTTTTTACGCTACTAGTAAATGCAAATCGATTTTTCTTCATGAAAATCACACATAATCGATACGAGTTTGGGTTTGTTGAAGAATTATGATCATGGTTTGCCCAATAAAAAAAACATCATGGTTTGTGCGGTTTCAGAAATCACCATTTTTGAATGGAAACATTCGAATTCACAAGGAGATATTGCATTTAGCTGGACAAACCATGATCATTTTTTGGACAAACCATGATCAGAGGTGGTCAAACCATGATCATAATTCCTCTTTGAGGAAAATCGTTAAAAACATAAAAATTAAATAACTTCAACGCCTTATGGTAGTATCAGCAACTAGAGACTTGGGGCTTCTCAACAAACCCAAACTCGTATCAATTATATGTGATTTTCATGAAGAAAAATCGATTTTCATTTACTAGTTGCGTAAAAACACCCCAAATCGGACAAACCAAGATCATTTACCCTACGTACGAGAAAAATGTCGCGATGCATACTGAGTGCCTGTAATATTCTCACGAGAACAAAAATGAATCATGAATCAACCATCTTCTGCTGCGTCTACAAAACAACGCAAACCCATGGGTCCTTTTCAGAACCACTAACATTTTGGAAATAAAAGTTATTTTAGAAAATTCGATGCATTCCAAAATCTATTTTATATTTATTTTTTTGCGGAAGGAAGCTTATGTGGATTCAGGAATGTGTTAGGATTTTTTTATGTAATGATGTTGTTTTGAATTATAGAGGCCTTAAGCTTTCTCAGTTCATTCGTCTGTAGCCTTGAGACGCCCAATTCGGAAAAACTAAACTAAACAACTCTGCATTGAGAAATACCATTTGGTATGCCTTGCTGCCGTCCGGTCGATAGCTGGATGACTTATAGATCGTCAATCACTTATTTATTTTTCAATCATCGTTTCCGTGTTAAAAGAGGCGTAAGGTATTTTTCAGCGTTGAAAACAGAAGGTGAACATTTGTTTCGATGCTATTGCTTTCGGCTCCGCTGCCACCATACGATAGATTCGGTTCCGCTTTTCTGTTGCCGTTCTGCCTCTTCTGAGATTTTTAGTTCTGCGTTAGAGATGTGATTGTTCTAAGTGATGCCAAAAACTACTTAGATATTCAAGAACAGATAACGTGCAATCAACAATACATGTAATGATTTGACAATTGATCACTCAGTGAACGTAGTCATTTATTGGTCCTCAAATATTTGTATCAACGAGTTTTTTTTTATCAAATTTCTTTATTGTTCGCGGTCGGGTCTTGGGCATCACCCTTGTTTATTAATTTTATTTGTGGTCCGCGATACCATGACTAACAAGTGTTTGTGGCCCATATGAAAAAAGATTGAGTACCGCTGTTATAAGCACTGTTGTGTGCATTAGAGTGCCAATGAAATTGACCATCTCGGATTTTCAAAGGAAACTTGATTAAAAATGTTGATTTTCACGAAAAACTATCGGCTCAATCGGACTTCATTTACTAGTGTCGCACACTCGTCAAAGTTGAAGTTTTTGAAAACCAAAAAATCACCCAAGGGGGCAGTAAAGAAATTCGAGACTACAAAAAAAAATTTTAGATGCCAAATGTCTTAAAATCGCATGAAATTCGCGAGATATACTGTTATCTCGAAACAAAAAATTTCATCAAAAATCGGCTTTTCAGACATAAAAAAACGACCAAGTGCCAAAAAAGTCAATTTAAAAAAAATCTCAGAGTCCCAGAGTGTCGATTTTTACCAAAAAATAAAATTTCGATATGATAATTGATCTCTACGTTTCAGGCAATTTGAAACCATTTGGCATCAAAACATGTTTTTTCGAAAATCCCGATTTGATTTTTCGGTTATCAGAAAACTCAGACTTTGCCGGCTGTGCGACACTACTAAATGAAGTCCGATTGAGCCGATATTTTGCGAGTTTTAAGTCCGATTGAGCTGATATTTTGCATAGGGTATCATTTTCGTGGGAATCATCATTTCTTTTTCCCATACATCAATTGACATTCTAGTGTGCATAACAGTATGGTGCCAAAGAACAGTTGATAGAAACAATCAAGTTTATCATGATTTTTAGGGAAAGAACTACTAAAAGTCCCTGAAAACCATTAACTTTTTAGTTTTTTAATACTTAAACGGTACTGAAATTCACTAATTGAATGGTTTCACAACTCCATTCTATACTAAATTTTGTCATCCTTCAAAGTGAAGCAACAGAATCCTTCTAAGTAACGTACTTTTAAAATTAGAATCAGTTTAAGACAAACTGTTTGAGCTCAAGAAAAATTCAATACCTCTGTTACAGTTGAGATTTGACCATATGAATACAACGGGTTTTTCATTATTTATGGTCTTCTTCAAACTATAAAATATTTGCACTGAGTAACCTTATACTCTGTATAGTAAACGACGCATCTTCACTAGAAATGTTCCAAGTTTTTCGATTACCGTTTGTTTGTTCCTAACACTACAAAATTCTGGAAAAAGCTGGAAAGTAGCTAGATTAATAAAGGGGGAAGTTGACATTTTTCGTCGCCGCAGAAAATGTGCTGTTTCCCGACACCAGAGGGAATTCCTTTCATTCGAAAGAGGAACACCGGATGGAACAAAAAAACATCGTCAAAGAAATTGACAGGAAATCAATCCCAGAGGACAAATATAGATGATGCGACCGTTTGCCAAACGAAGGCGTGTTTGATGTGAATGACTGTGATTTCAGACGAAAAAAAAACCTAAACGTGATTGCGTAATATTTTTTTCCAATTATTACGACAGTATTTCGGACTCATCACTCATTAGCTCCGGAATCTACAGGTTGTAAAATCCTAGTAGTTTCTCGTCCTCTAAATATACAATCTCCATTTCACATTTCTCGTCAACCACCAATTTCACGCAAAGCTGCATTGGAAAGGGCTCTTATCCATCGTCGATCTTGTCCCAACACGTTACGCGGTGCCGAACCACCCACATGAATCATCACCATCCGTGAAGCGAAGAAGCTTGGGGAGGGGATCAAATAAACAGATCATCCGGAGATAGTGTGAGGTATTTGTCTTGTCGCAGTGTCCGTTCCCGCTATCTGTAGGCTTTCATCTATCCCAACGTATAACATTGTTGCGGACAAAACCATCTCGCTATGCTGTGCGTTACACCTTCCGAGCACGAGTGACACCCGCGCGTGATGCGCCACATAAAAATACAGGCGGCGACGTTGTTGAACGAATGGTAAACCCAAATTATACGATGCGCAATTAAATTTATTCACCGCCGCGTGAATCGGACACACTTTTCTGAGCACGCGCATTTTCGCGGTGTGGTTTGGAATTTCGCCAGAAGAGGTATTTTTCTGGTGTGCTTCTTCTATTTTCATTCATCTTGGGGGTTTTGTGTGTGTGTGTGTGTGTGGTTGCGATTCGAATATGAAGTATCTCTTAATTCGAGCCTAGAACGCTTGCATTCGTTGATGAAGAGTAGTCCAAAAAAATGACTACACCCTTGGTGGTATCTAACACTTATTTATTTGGGTACAAATAAGATAATAACTATTGAGCAATATGTCCAAGAAGTATCGTGAAATTGATCAACATGATACATATTTATTCTCAACTAGCTAACCCGGGGAACTTCGTCTCGCCCAACATTATTTTTATATGAACTCATTCGAACATTCGCGTTTTCTTACTAAGCGAACGTTCGTGGAACACAGAACTCGCCATTGATTGATCTTTTAATTAACCTTTTACAATTTCCTTTCGCTATGATTTTTCTATTACTCTACCAAAACTCGTCATTATAATATACATTTATTTTCAGACACAATTTTCGCTCAAGATTCTTGATTCACTTGCAAATAACATGTTTCTAATTTAGATGTAGATTTCATAGATGTAAATTTCAAAATTTTAAGCATAATATTACATTGATCTACAGGAAGAGACAAATACAACAAAATAAAGACGGCTCAAATCGAACCATCCCTTCCTCGGCTTTTTCGCTTATCAACACATTTGGCCTACCATTTTTTATTTATATAGATAGAAGATATAGGAGTGCGTTATTTCGCTTGAAAATACATTTCCACTTTCGAACAAAGATCAATTTCTTTAGCGCAAACATCAAATGGACTAACAACGTTCATCATGATGTAATTGTAGAACATATGATAGATAAATTTTCCGAATTTTCCGACCTTGCTTCAGAGTTTTCCGAAAATTATCCGATTTCCGCTATATTGATCTACAGGAAGAAACAAAAACAAAAAAATAAAGATGGCTCGAATCGGACCATCTCTTCCTCGGGTTTTCCGCTTACGAACACATTTGAGCTTCCGTTTTTGTTTATATACTAGTTGACATGGCAAACTTCGTCCCGCCCAAATTTTATTTTTCGTTATCACATCCACGTTTTCTTACCAAGCGCACGTTCATGGATCCTTTGTCGATTGATCTTCTAATCTACCTTTTAAAATTATTTTTTACTATAAAATTTCAGTACTTCCACCAAAACTCGACATTATAATATCAAATTATTTTCAGACACAATTCTCTTGAAGGATTTATAGTCCACTTGCAAATAACATGTTTCTCCGTTACATGGAATAAATGTTTGATACAGAAAATATGATAGAATAAAGACAGTCCTAAATTGGACAATTCCTTTCTCGAGTTTTGCTATTATCAACACATTCGGTGATCCAGTTTTTTATATAGATAGAAGAAGATATAGGAGTGCGTTTTATCACACTAAAATCCATTTCCTCTTTCGGACGAAGATCAATTTCGTTACCGCAAACATCAAATGGACTAACAACGCCCGTCAATATGTATTTGTAGAACATATGCGAATTGAAACTTTGAATTTTCCCATTTTCCTTCAGAGTTTTAAGAAAATTTTCAGTTGTCATGTTTGGTTGGAATATGTGTATTATTTTTATGGATCCCCCTCTCCATTCCAGAGAAGGGAGGGGTGTTATACCATCATAGCAACATTTATCGTACCCAAAAACCCTCACATCCCAAATTTGTTGATTAGTTCTCGAGATTTGTAGAAGGTTGTGTTTCATTTGTATGGCAGCCCCCCCTTAGAGAGGGGGGTAGAGTGTTTAACCACCATAGAAACATTTATTGCACCCTAAAACCTCCTTATGCCCAATTTGGTTTCATTTGCTTGATTAATTCTCGAGTAACGCAGAAATTTGTGTTTCACTTGTATGGCAGCCCCCCCTAAGAGAGGGGGGAGTAGTATCTTACTACCATAGAATCATTTATTACACCCTAAAACCTCCACATGTCAAATTACATTTGCTTGATTAATTCTCAAGTAATGTTACATTTACTTTCAAATGAAAGGGCTTGACTAGTAGAATACAGTTAATTATGAAAAATGCAAATCCAAGATGGCGGCCACTACAAAATGGCAGATTTCATATATCTCAGAACCCCATCAATATAGGTATCAAATAGAATGATTTGACTAATAGAATACAGTACATCATCAAAATATTCCGAAGAAAGTTAGGTAAGAAATGAAAATTAAAAAACATTTTTGTTTTGAATGGTTTTAATATAGAAAATTATACTAATGATACAGATAATTTACTGAAAACTAGAAAATAAAAAAAATAAAAAAAAACTTCACACCCGTTCCTTCATTAATTTAGGGCAATGATGAGACTATAATAAAATCGTAGGGTATATGATGAAACAACTGTGGATAATGCAAATCCAACGTTTACTTCTTACCTAATTTTCTTCGGAATATTTTCATGATGTACTGTATTCTATTAGTCAAATAATTTCATTTGATACCGATATTGAGGGATTGCAAAAAAATACATAGTCGACCATTAAGTGGTCGCGACCTTTTTGAATTTATGTTGTTTATTATGTTTTGTGTTCTCCAAGTCAAGTCATTCAGCCATTTTTTATAATGACAGTAGGATGAAAGGTGTCTTCCAAATTTCAGATCAATCAGTCAACAGGAACGGGTTCAATTTTCTATTCATCTGGGACAACCCTACAAACATTCAAATATACATACAAACAGTTCAAGCTGAATGTCTCCATTTAAAAAGTAATTAGTTGTTTGGGGACTGCGGCCATCTTGGAGTTGGATTTTTTATGATCTGCTATGTTCTACTAGTCGAAAACTTTCTTTTGATACCCACATTGAAGCGGTTCTGAGAAAATATATAATCCGCCATTTTGTAGCGGTAGCCATCTTTGATTTACATTTTCCATAAATGAATATGTTCTACTGGTCAAGTCTTTCCATTCGATACCCATATTGATGGGATTTTGAGAAAATATGTTCATAATCCGCCATTTTGTAGTGGCCGCCATCTTGGATTTTCAAGTTCACGGAGTACGCAGTTTTATAAAGAAACCAGAGGTAAAGATGTGTTCTAAATTTCAGATCAATCGGTCAACAGGAAGGGGGTTAAATTTCTATTAATGTGGTAAAGCGCTACAGACAAAGTTACAAAGTTACAAAGTCGCAAACATACAAACGGGTCAACCTAGATAAATCCGTTTAATAAATAAGTGCAAATCATAATTATATTATGTTTACCGAGAGAAAATTCGTTTTTTTTGACTCGATTATCCGGTGGATTCGATTATCCGGAGTAAAAAAACAAATTCGAATCCGACCTGTACAGATTACAGATGATTTTCTAAAACAATATGTTTGACACTTGCTTAAAATTGATACAAAAAAATTAAATAAATTGATTTTCGTCAAAGCATCGAATTGTACATAATTTATATGAGTTCTCAAAACTACTTTTCGATTGCCCGAAGTAACCAGACGAAGGAAAGTCGCGTCCAAGTTCCGTTATCGGTTACCGCGTGATTGTTGTTTTTTTGCCGCTGAAGAGTTCATTTCGCTATCTGGATAGTGAGTGAAGTGCCCTGCCTGCAAGTGGATAGAGGCTTTCATCCTCGGAAAGCCAAGCATTGGTTTTTGTTTTGTCGCTGCTTCGCCGACATTGGAGATTTCGCCGAGTCATCGTGCCAACAGTGACAGTGCGGGTAAGCTTTCACCGACGACTGTGTGTAGTGGTGTCGTAGGCACATTCCCACCACCAGCGAGCTTTCAGCACGCTCCCGTTCATCTGCACTGGAGTGCGTTCATAGGTGAATAAGATTGAATATAGTGAGAGAAAATATTTATTAATTATAAGTTTTTTTTTGTTTGTTTTTGTGAATTATTATTATTGTGAAATATTATTTTAAAAAAAATACTTAGAATATAAGTGCCAATTTTAAAATGGCAGAGGGTGGGGGACCTTCGGATATGGAGGTCTCTGACTCTAGTTCCCTCCTAAGTGATAAAAAAAAGTCACTCAAACGCGTACCAAATACGGAAGATACTTCTTCTGGGGACGAGTCAGCTAACCCTACCAAGCCTCCCTACAAAAAACTAGAAAATCTCCCATCTGCCCTTAACGATCCCACTCTACCTTCAACCTCGTCTTCTCCCTCTGTTCTTCCCGCTCCTTCTCAACCTTCGCCTTCCCACTCTCAATCCCCGTCCTCGCCTTCCCCCCTGTTATTCCCACTCCCCGTGTAAAGGTCTATCCAGAAGATGCGCCCGGAACTGGTCCCTGGGTTGTTTTCTTCAGGCCTAAGCCAAATGGAAAGGCGTTGAGAATCATGCAGATCGCGAAAGATCTGGCAAGGTATACCTCCGTTTCGGAAATTTCGAAGGTTAGACCAAACAAATTGCGAGTTGTCGTGAATGATCGAAAAGACGCAAACAAGATTGTTGTCGATCAGCATTTTACAATTGATTATCGGGTCTACATTCCCTTTCACATAGTCGAAATTGAGGGTGTGATAACCGAAACGGGCTTGACGTGCGAATACATTACGAGTGAAGGTACCGGCCGTTTTAAAAAACTGCCCTCGACGACTGTTAAGATCTTGGGTTGCCGCCAGCTCGGAACAGTCTCCCATGAAGGAGAAGAAAAGAAATTTACGCCGTCCAACTCGTTTCGAGTCACCTTCGCTGGTTCAGCTCTCCCTGACTACGTGTTGGTAAATAAATTGAGGTTAGCCGTGCGACTTTTTATTCCAAAGCCAATGACTTGTCTAAAGTGCAAGTCAGTTGGTCACACGGCTGCTTATTGTGCCAATAAAGAACGATGTGCCACTTGCGGAGAACAACATGAGGGGAAATCCGGCAGTGCGACTGAGCATAAGTGTCCATATTGCGGGGGATCCCCACACGTGCTCTCAGCTTGTGAAACATACAAGGCTCGCTGTGAGAAACAGAAGCGCTCTTTGAGGGAACGCTCTAAACGCACTTTCGCAGAAATTTTGAAGGGCGCTTCTCCACTGGCTCAAGAACAACAACCAATCAATACACACAATGTCTTCGCTACGTTGCCAGTTGACGAAATGGAAGCGGATACAGCTAACGGGGGCACGCCGTTTATTTCTCAAGGGAATCCCCGGCGCAAAAATGTGACCACTCCCAAAGTTCAAGGACAAGTCCCTCCGGTGATACCCCCTGTTAGCTTGCCCAAAAAATCGAATGCAGCGGATAAGCAAAATCAGGTCCCTCCTGGCCTCCGTGGTAATAGTTCACCTCGAGGGGACATCAAAAACCCCAACTGTCCCTGTTTTTCCGTCAAGTTCAACTTCCCAATCGGGATTTATAAAGTTGTCTGACCTTGTGGATCAAATCTTCACGTGTTTCAATGTTTCCGACTCCATCAGAACCATTGTCACCGCAATGCTTCCAGTACTAAAGACAATTTTGCAGCAATTGATGCAAACATGGCCCCTCCTTGCAATGATTATCTCTCTTGATGTCTAATTTAAATAGAGAGGTCGGAGATATCACTGTTTTACAGTGGAATTGTCGTAGTCTTATCCCTAAATTGGATACATTCAAAATTTTAATTCATAACTACAATTGTGATGTTTTTGCTCTGTCCGAAACTTGGCTTTCTTCGCGAGATGATATCTCTTTCCACGATTTTAATATTATACGCTTGGACCGTTATGATAGATACGGAGGGGTGCTTTTGGGGATCAATAAGTGCCACTCATTTTTTAGAATTGACCTTCCACCTATTGGAGGGATCGAAGCTGTTGCTTGTCATGCAAACATCAGAGGCAAAGACCTCTGTATAGTCAGCTTGTATTGGCCTCCGAGAGCTGCGGTTAGCCGCAAGCAACTTGTTGACATATGCTCACTCCTTCCTGAGCCACGATTGATCTTGGGAGACTTCAACTCTCACGGAACTGCCTGGGGGGAACCGTACGACGATAATCGTTCATCGTTGATACAGTTGTAACAGCTTCAATATGACCGTTTTGAACACTGGGGAAACAACACGTGTACCTAAACCTCCTGCTAAACCAAGTGCTCTTGACCTCTCGCTTTGCTCGAATTCACTATCGTTAGATTGCAAGTGGAATGTAATCCAGGATCCCAACGGTAGTGATCACTTGCCAATCAAAAGTTCTATCACCAATGGGTTGAATTCTTCTGAATCAATAAACATGGCATACGACCTCACAAGACACATTGACTGGAAAAAATATGCGGACGCGATTGCTCTAGCCATCAATTCCAGAGATGTTTTGCCTCCATTGGAGGAGTATAACTTCCTTTCTCGTTTGATCTATGACAGCGTGGTTCGCGCTCAAACGAAACCCATCCCAGGTTCCACTATTCGTCGAAGGCCTCCCAATCCATGGTGGGATAGCCAGTGTTCCAAGCTTTATGGAGATAAATCGAATGCATTTAAAGCTTTTCGGAAACGTGGAACCATTGAGAATTTTCAAACGTATTTGGACCTTGAAAATCATTTTAAAAACTTGATCAAAGGGAAAAAACGTGCTTATTGGCGAAATTTCGTGGGAGGTTTATCACGAGAAACGTCAATGAAAAAATTATGGAAAGTGGCTCGAAACATGAGAAATCGCTCTTCATCCAATGAAAGCGAGGAATATTCACATCGATGGATTTTTAATTTTGCACGAAAGGTTTGTCCCGATTCCGCTCCAGTGCAAAGAATTATTCGAGATATACCACAAGATAGGTGCGATCTTGATTCCGAGTTTTCGATGGTAGAATTCTCTCTTGCTCTCCTTTCATGTAACAATTCTGCTCCGGGATCGGATAGAATTAAGTTCAACTTGCTGAAAAATCTCCCTGATGTGGCGAAACATCGCTTGTTGAACTTATTCAATCGGTTTCTGGAGCATAATACTGTTCCAGATGATTGGAGACAAGTACGAGTTATAGCTATTCAAAAACCCGGAAAACCCGCGTCCGACTTCAATTCGTACCGCCCAATAGCAATGCTGTCTTGTATAGCGAATTCAGTATCTTTGTCTCCGTATCGCGTTGGGATGTATGCCCTCAACGCATACCATGAGTCTCGAGGTTTTGGCAGGCCTACTCCCACTAAAAGATCGCTTCAATTTATTATCTCTTCGGTTCCTCATCCGGTGTAAGGTTATGAACCCATTGGTGATCGGAAATTTTGAGCAGCTGATCGAGCTAAATTTTCATTCTGGATTCATGAGCTCATATCATGAATTCGTCTCCATGCAGGTTAATCCTTCTTCGTATATTCCCAACCGTGTTTGTTTTCCTGACTACATCAATTCCTCTGTGCATTTTGATCTGTCCATGAAGCAGGATATCCATGGAACATCAGACTATCTTCGATCGAGGATCGTTCCAACGATCTTCGATGCAAAGTATGGGGATATCAATTGTGATAATATGTACTTTACTGATGGGTCCTCTATGAATGAGTCCACAGGATTTGGAGTGTTCAACGAATTTTTTAGCACCTCACACAGTCTTCAGAATCCTTGCTCAGTGTATATTGCTGAATTGGCAGCGATGCACTGGGCGCTGGACAGCGTCGCCTCACGACCTGTTGAACACTATTACATTGTAACGGATAGTCTTAGCTCTGTCGAAGCTATCCGTTCAGTGAGGTCGGAAAAGCACTCGCCGTACTTCCTTGAGAGAATACGAGAAATTTTGAGTGCTTTATCCAGACGCTGTTATGTCATTACCTTTGTCTGGGTCCCTTCACATTGCTCAAATCCGGGTAATGAGAGGGCTGACTCATTAGCAAAGGTAGGTGCAATTGAAGGCGATATTTATCAGCGTCAAATCGCCTTCAATGAATTTTATTCTTTAGTCCGCAAAAATACCATAGTTAACTGGCAAC
Source organism: Toxorhynchites rutilus septentrionalis (assembly GCF_029784135.1). NCBI lineage: Eukaryota > Metazoa > Arthropoda > Insecta > Diptera > Culicidae > Toxorhynchites > Toxorhynchites rutilus. The sequence continues at coordinate 71,323,303 of NC_073744.1, forward strand.
GCAAATGGAACGAAGATGAATTGGGCCGGTGGCTCCACTCGATTATCCCTAAGGTTAGCCTCAAACCATGGTTCAAAAGTCTGGACTTGAGTCGGGACTTTATTCGCACCTTCTCCCGACTCATGTCCAATCACTGTTCGTTAGATGCGCTACTCTTTCGTATTAATCTTGTCGACAACAATCTTTGTGTTTGTGGCCAAGGTTACCACGACATCGAGCACGTTGTTTGGTCGTGCGAGCTGTATCTTGTCGCCAGATCGAATTTAGTAGTCACCCTTCGGGCCCGAGGAAGGCAGCTCATGATGCCGGTGAGAGACGTGTTGGCTCGGTTAGACCTTGATTACATGTCCCAAATATATGTATTCCTTAAAGCTATCGATATTCGTGTGTGATTGTCCTTACACCCTTAGTTTTTCCTTTTCCTTTTCCTTTGTGAGAGATCGGATCCCTTCTTAAGAATAAGATGAAATGTAAATACATATTAGATATAAGATAGGTTTAAGAATTGAGTGTGATGAGTGTGATTGAGAGTGTGATTGAGAGTGTGAGTGTGATCATTGTCAACATATCCTCATATCCCCTCCTTTTCCTGAAGAAAATATGTCACCCTTCTAAACTCGAGTCGACCGCGAGTAATCGGTTTCCTATATTATTAACATTAGAATTAAGGAAAAATGTTTATATACTAGTAACAATACAGTAAGGAGTTCGGCACCTTTAAACCTATGTAACTGAGCCTGTAAAAATAAACGATTTAAATAAAAAAAAAAACTACTTTTCGGATTGCGGTGCTATATTTGTTTATTGTATTATACATCATCAAAGACGAAGGGTTTTTCATTCAAACAAAAATGTCTCTATATGGAATGGTTCTACATGAACGTTATAGGAACTAAATCGAAATTAAAAGAGATCGGCATGGTGAACTCGAGTCATGTCATTTTTTATTTGACATTAAACATCAAAAATATGTTAGTGTCAATCTGCAAGACGGCAAAGTAGCTTGGTTGTCCAGCGTATTAAAAATGTCGTGTTTCGTTCCAAATACAGAGCATGTGCGCTATTTTTGTATTCTTCATTTGAAGAAAAAAGCGTTCGATGCTCATTCAACAGTGAAAGCGTGTGAGAGACGGTTTCGACAATTAAAATTCGGTGGTGATTGTCCTCTAGATTACAATAGCCATTCAGGATGGTGCAGTGAAATGGTTTTGAGATGAAAAATTGAAAGAGATGTTGAATACAGAACCGATCCCAACACAACAAAATTTGACAGAAATACTGAAAGCGTCTCGAACAGCAATTGTCCATCGTTTGAAAACCACTGGAAAGTTCCAGAAGCTCAGAAAATGTGAGCCGCACCAATTGAGCAAAAGGCGCATCGCAAAAACATTTGTAAAATGCCTCTGCAATGGCACCAAAATAAGTCGGTTTTGTATCGGACTGTCATTGGCCACGAAAAATCGATTTATTTCGAGAACTCTAAGCGCAAAAAATCATGATTCTCACCTGGTGAAGCCGGTCTATCCATTACAAAGTCATGTCGTTTCGGCCGAAAGATGCTCTGTGTGCTCTGTGTGTAGTGGAACCGAGAGGGTATGATGTACCATGAGCTGCTAAAACCGTGTGAAACGGTGAATATAGATCGTCTCGATTTAGCACCCTAAGTCCTACGTTAAAGAAATTTCGATTTTAGTACAGTGCCAAAATAGAACGGGAAAAAATTATAATTAAATGAAATATGAAAAAAACTTTTTTAATTCGAATTTTTGGTGTAGTGGTTAATATCCGTGCCTCTAACGCTTATGGTCATGAGTTACATTCTCACTACCGACATTATTTCTCGTAATGGAAGTAAAGTCGTGTCCGAGTGACGAACCAGCCAAAAAAAAAATTGTAACGTCCATCCTTTTCAACAGAAATGACTGTGTATCCACGGCTTTAGAACACTTTCGACAACATGCTCCTAGTACAAGGCGGCTTTCGCTTAAACTCTACAGTCCAAAATCTCCAATTGATGATACATTGGTAACACTTCAAATCATTCACCCCATGAAGCATAATAATTATATTGTTTCTTCATGAAGCAATTCCAAACATGTTTACGGTGTCCAAAAAAAATATATATAACCTAGATTTATATGATCGAATGAAAATGCAGAGATAGATTACGGGTCAATAAGCGGTTTTATGCAAGTTTTAATCACGAGTTGAGATGGGTTCTCGCGATTCAACAAAAAAAGCTTTGCTCAACAACAGAAATAACTGCAATCAAATTCAATCTCATATCAAAACTCCTATTATCTTTACTTGGACTCGTATGCGCGCGGTGTCTGGCACGTAAAACGGTCGATCGCATCGGGAAGCCTTGCAATCAATCAAATCTCCGATGAGCTCACGGAGCCTTTCGACCGACCGCCTAGTCTTACGCAACCACAATCGGTGATTGGAAAATCATATATCAAACCTTTCACATCTTCATCATGAAATCCAAGAGATGTTATTTCCTGCATAGCGTGTACACACGCTGTGTCCAGCAGCGTAATTCGAGTGAAAACTCGGTCGACCCATAATTAGCTCGAAAAAAACCCACATTAAATTATCCGAAATTTTCTTAATCGCACCCCGAATTTGATACGAGTAAATTTCCCCCGTTTTAAAGGTGGCTTCTTCTCATTTGCGAGGGGCATAATTTTCATTCGGCCCACTTTCCGAACCAAATTATGGACGGCAAAACAGAGTGTGAAACGCGTTACATAATTCAAATTAGGTGTCCCCCCCCAAATACTTACGTTCTTCCAGTTTAGGGATACTTAGATTCAGCAATGGAAGAAACATTGCCAGATGGAAACCAAAGCGAGCGGTTTGTGAAACATTTCCAGTTGACCACCCGCTGAGATAATAATCCGGGAAATATGGCAGGATATGATGAACCACGTTCACGGAGAATACCGATTAGGTACAATTTTCGCACGCAGTCGTTGTGGATGAGAATGCGTTTTGATTAATTCAGCGGAAATCTTTTCAGCGTGGCAATCATGAAAAACGTGTCATTCCTTCTGTATAGTTATGTTTCTCGATATAACGATATATAGTTATGTTTCGAGATATAACAAATTTAACATACAAAAAAAATGTTTGCGAGATTTATATGCTGTATGTCAAGTCTATTATTCCACAAACTGTTTTCTATTATGTAAAATTTATTTTAAAAAAAAAACCAGACACAAAAACCTTGTAATTCGGGACATAGAAGGTAGAGTGTCGCCTTCTACCGGATTGTGTTGTTGAAGAACTCCTAAATCTTTTCACCAGAACCTTTGAAAAGTGGATCTGAAACCTTGCACGAATTGTCCTAATAGTTATAGGATCGATTATGTCAGTGAAAGTTGTGTTATAACACTGAAACTAATTGTCGCTCGATGTATATCATCGTTCTTGATTGTAAAATAAGATATTGGCCAGCAATATCGTATCTTTTCATTGAAAACGGGTGAAACGGGCTTCAATGACTTAGGATGAAGATTGAGCCGTTAATAACCAACCCTGTATAAAATTTTCATATCATCGAGTCGAATTTCCTTTTACCAAATAAAGGAATCACCCTCGACGACCAAACGGTTTCCTTCGACAGCAAAATTGGAAATATCTGCCAGACCCACAAATACATTGCAGGTTGCATTCTCTTTCAATTATTTTACTCTTTCACATTGACTATTCGTTTCATACGGAGAATTTGATTTTCATAGGTGATTTTATTCATGAAGATGTGTTTATTTTTCCCGCCACAGAGAACGCATCATTTTATACTGCAAATAAAAGATGTTTGTAACGTTGCTAATTTATATGTTTCAGCTTAATTAGCTGTGCAGATCATTCTTACTTTCGTTCTGTACTTACCACTTAAAAAAATAAATTTACTACTTCTTCAAATCCACCGCTTTTGGTTTTGCGTTTTGTTCATATTTGGTTCATTTAAACTGGCTGTGAAACTCAACTTCGATGTCCCGAATTATGCCATTTTTTGAGTAATTTTTCCCAAAGTCCGTATAATCCTGCTGCTTCATGATGCATGGAGAGGTTCGACATGTAATGGGTAAGAGACAAAGAAGAATATGAACTTTTTGCATTGTACCCGACCATGACGGTTTTGGTTTGCTTGCTCGTGTATCATGAAGTGCGAACCGAAGCAATGTTGTCTCGTTTTCTTTTGTGTCATGCTATGTGGCATGTAAAAGCAAAAGAATGCCACTGGGAGAAATGATTTCTGTAAGATCACAAGGAAAGCGTATTATTCAGTGAAACGGTCAATCGACAAATACTGCGGTTCGGAGGAGGTCTGACCATCCCCCGGTAATTCGGAAGTAACAAACTGGCCAATCCTAAAACACATGCGAGAATAATGGGTCTTTTCAAGCGGAACCCGAAGTTGGCATCGAAGGAAGCGGCGAAGAAGGCAAATAGTCCACTATTCTACGCCTAAAAGGCGAACTGGATTGGGATGTTTCGAGGCCCAGATTGCTCCGGGCCGGAATGCAAAGCAAAAGCTTATTCGGATCGGAGTTAGTAAGGAGCACGTAACAGTGCACCATGATACCAGGACAATTTGGGCGGACATGAGCTTTTTGATCCGTTATTGGTTTTTGGTTCCATGCCAAACCGATATAGTGGTTTCGTGAAAAGTGGTAATTTAGTTCTTCGTCACAAAACATTAGACCCGTATTTTTAAATTTTTTTCGTTAGGGTGACCATTTCCGAAAAATCAATTATTTCCACTTTTTCCCAAAAATGCCTTTTTTTAAAATTCGTAACTTTTGAACCACTGAACAGTTTTGTATGATCGACATATCAAAATGAAACCATTATAAGCCAATATTGAAAAATATTGAACCAGCAACAAAATGGATTTTGTTTTCGTAATTATTGATTGTAGTCGTTTTTTTATTGTTTTCATGGCTTTGGACTAGAGGGCGTTATATATCTTTATATTTTTTTCTAGAAAGCTGATGATTTTTTACATAACATATCTCGATATCAGAGATGCTGTTTTTTTTTTGTTTTTAAGATATGATTTTCCAAAGCTAACCGATGGTTCGAAAAAACATTGTTTTCACCTTTTTTCCATTACAAAAATTCATATCTTCTGAACTCGACATATCAAACTGAAGCTTATGAGTTGGGAAAAAAATGAGTTTCGTTTTTGTAATTATTGATTGTCAGTTTTTCATAGTTTTCTAGTTTAATAGAAGGTACTATATTTTTTATATTTTTTCTGGAAAGCTGAGGATTTTTTACATAACATATCTCGATATAAGAGATGCTATTTTTTCGTTTTTGAGATATGATTTTTCAAATTTAACATGTTTTAAGTCTTCTTTCAATATTTCTATGTGACTCATGCGACTAGAATCCTCTTCCTACACGTATAATATCAAAGAAGGTTAGCTTATTGGATTCATTTTAATATGTCAATCATCCAAATCGGTTCAGTAGTTCAAATGTTATGATTTTTTGTACAAAGTCATTTTTGGATAAAAGAGGAAAATGATTTTTTGGACCACCGGTCAACTTTGAAAAATCATATCTCAAAAACGAAAAAAAAACATCTATGATACGAGATCTTCTTCTGAATGGCGTTAACGTTCCCTGTGGAACTTTTGCCGTCTCAACGTATGCATTAACTAGCGTCATTTATTAATACTTAGTTGAGATTTATTAAGCCAAAAACACGCCTTGAGTGTGTTCCGAGGGGCAAGCTCTTGAACACACGTGATCACAGTGCAAGTCGAAGGAAATTTCTTTGACGAAAAACCCCGGCCAGAAGGGGAATCGAACCCAAACACCCGGCATGATAATGTGAGACGCCAACCACGGGTGCACTGATATCGAGATATGTTACGTAAAAAATCCTCAGCTCAAAAATGTAAAAAAATACACGAAAACAACAAAAAACAACTGCAATCAATTATTACTAAAACAAAATCCACTGTTTTTGCAAGTTCAATATAGATCATTGGCCCTAATTTGATATGTCGATCATCTAAATCGGTTCAGTGATTCAAAAGTTATGAATTTTTGAAAACAGTCATTTTTGGAAAAAAGTTGAAAAAAATGATTTTTCGAATCACCCTTAAATGGAAATGGTCACCCTACGGATTTAATAATTTACAATAAAGAACAAAACTACCACTTTTTATAGAAATCTGAGAACCCCTATATCGGTTTTGCATGGAATGGCTGTATAGTTATACCCTCATTTTTGTGTCCAAGAAAATTTGGGCTTATTTATTAGCAAAGTTAGCGATATGAGGTCTTCGATAAAGTTGTAGATCAAGTTATTTTAAGCAATTTATAAAATACATCTCCGGTAGAAGCAAGCATAAAAATATATAACTTTTAGCAGCATTTTAAAGGAAAATTGAAGACATGCTATTTTGTTAACTAGCATAAACTTCATTTGAAGTTGCTCATTTTTCAACCTTCTAAAGCCTGTCATAGGCGAAAGTGGTACAACTGGAACGCTTCGGTACAACTTCGAACGCTTGTATCTCAGCAGTTATTTGCTTGTTATTCTTCCTTTCGGTGTTTACATTCTTTTTGTACCAGGTGATCTAATTCGTGCATGAACTTAACATTGCACATCAAAAGTTTGTATTTGACACAAGAAGACCAAATCAAGCTAGTGTAAAACTTGTGATTTCAAGTTCGGATATAAACTGCGAGTTTCGGAGCTACACCGAGTGGAGATTGTTCACGACTTAGGCTTGACGATGGATCAATCCCTCATGTTTAATTACCACCTAGAACGAATAGTCAAGGATGCGCTGCAACTATTTGCACTCACTCAACGCATTGGGCAAGGGGTTCACTGATCCGTATGTAATTCTGGAAATGTATACCGGTCTTGTACGGTCCAAACTCGACTTTGCGAGGGCGACCACAGTACGATTTGCATATCCAAATGTTAACAGAAAAATTTCCTGAAGTTTTGCGCTGAGGAATCTAGAGTGGAGGGGAGTACATCTGCGAGATCTTGCGTGGGTTCAACATGCTGCAAGATGTGGTTTCAATAAATAGGACACCAGAAACCATCTTTGAATTCAACCCTGACGGTAACTTTACCAAATTTTAAATTAAACATGTAACGAAAATTGAGCAAAATTGAAACGTTTATTACGTAAAATCTTGGTTGTGATATATGTTACATAATATATCATTGTATGGGGAATTTATGTAGGGGCTTTAGGTCAATAATTGAATCACCCAACTTTTTTTAACGTTTGCATTAAAAAACTAATTTCGGATGGCGATGAAAAAAAGGCGATCAACTGCTTCTTCGTTTTGGCGACGAAACTATTGAAGTAGATCCTCCGTTTGAGTTCCACCCAAAAATTTGCTCTCAGTTGCAGCTGGGGCACGTTGGGAGGGTGGGTAGTCTTCGGGAAAATGGTTATCTTCAACCGGTCCATCTCCTTTACTGATCTCTTGGCATAATGGGCCGAGACCAGGTCCGGTCGACATCCTCCATCGCGTGATACTTCTTCATGAAGGGACTTCCGACAGGCACAATAAAATCACCCCCATTTGAATTCAAAGTGTTTAAATCTTATAAGTTTTTTCAAACTTTTCGGTATTTCAATCAATACTACGTAAAAGTAGGTAATTGGTAGACCATTTTGCCATTCCAGTATCGTTGATTTAATCTTTAGAAAAAACAAAAAAATTGTAAGAGGTTGTATCTAGGACACGACCGCATATTTTCGACGTAGAACTACGCAATTACATTATGCAATCCACTTGTTTACCACTTCGAATATTATTTTAGAATGCATTGAAATTTTTATAATAGATTATGTTCTTTGTTACAAATAAATTTGATGAACGTCCTTTTACGTTTGATATGATGCCTAGGACTATCAAAATATGTGAACGGAAGAATTGTCAAACGATCATTGTATTTTACATTTCCCTCTGAAATAATTGCACATCTCATGTTTACATAGTTCTCGAACCGTGAATGTTCATTCACCTCTAGTATTTGAAATGACGATTTTCCCAGGCTTCTCAGTTTAAAGTACGTGTTAGGGAAACATATTCCGGTCTGCACAACGACAAGCGAGTACAAAAGTACTCAACACCAAAAATATCCCCGACTTGCATGTATTTGTAAAGTGGATTCCTCCAGGCACATTGATTTTGAAGTTCGTGTTAGGGAAACACAGCTCGGTGGGAACAAAAATACCCCCGATTTGCATGTATATTTGCAAAGCGGATTTCCACAGGTACATCGATTTTGAAGTCTGTGTTGGAGAAACCGTAAATCGGGCCAATCAAAACTTGGCAGGTAGGGCGTTTAGATAACGCTTGACATTTTACAGTTATTCAATTGTTCATCTCATGAAAACTAAAATTTTATTAATTGTGATAGACGCGTAGAAATATTTCCTATCAATTGATGTAAACATCTTTCCGATCTGTTAAGAAATGTTCGAGTTATAAGCATTCGAAATACGGATAGGGTTAGCACACAAATCGGCAGAACAAATGTATGAGAGGAAATGAAATTCTTCCAGTTTTCATGAATTTAAACCGTTCAGAGATTAGCGAATTGTCAAACAAATATCAAACAAATCTTAGAGAATTTCCGATTCGATTGCTATGCAAATCATGAGAATTCCTTCACAGTGAAAATAGTTATTAACGTTAACTTTATTTCATAAAAACGTGACCTGTTTTCTGATTTAGCACCCTTCCTGAAAGACGTAGTTCTACGTCAAAATACATTTGTTCCTAAATGGGTACTTTTAGGGTATGACATAAAAAAATCCATCGTATATTGTTTAACGCGCCTTTGTTCATCGATGCACTCCTTGGTTTTGACAGCTGGTCATCGCATCGTAGCTGTTTAGTTAACTTTTGGTGCGTAGTGACGTGACGTGACGTGGAAGGAAGACCGAAACATAAGACTGATGAAAGAACGGACACGCTAATCATCCGGAATGTGAAGAAAATCCCACAAACGACAATTCGGACAATTAAAGGAATGTTGGATCTGCACTTTTCCATTCGACGACGCTTGGTGGATCTTGACCTGAAAAGCTACTTCGTCAAAAAGACCAGTCGAAAAGACCAGCAACACCAACACCAACAACGACTTCAATTTGCGAGGGACCATGTCAACAAGTCGGTGGAGTTCTGGAAGTCCGTTATGTGGTCGGGCGAGTCCAAGCTGTTTAACAAGAAAAGGCGACTCCGAGTGTGACGGAAGAGCGACGAGGGACTCCACGACCGGCATCAACAACCGACTATGAAGCACGGTGGAGGAAGCAGCATGGTGTGGGGCTGTTTCTCTTGGGCTGGGGTGGGGAACTTAGCGCAGGTCAACGGTATTATGATGTCCGATGGCTACATCGACATTTTGTGCGAGCACCTGAAAGAATTCACGCTGCAAATGGGGTTGGAGGTTAACAACACCTTCCAACCCGAAGCATACTGCGAAGAAAACAGCAGCATTCTTTCGATCGGTCCGGATCAAACCAATGGTGTGGCCACCCCAAAGCCCCAACTTGAATCCTATTGAGAATTTATTGGCAATTTTGGACAACAAGATGGACAAAACTGACGTTACGAACAAGCAAAACTATATCATACTCAAAACTATTTCATTTCAAATGGGGGTGATTTGTTTGCACTCATCACTGTATGTAGTTTTTGTGTTGAATGAACACAACTTCATTTTGCCAAAATTCAAATAAAAAAAAAATTACATTTTCATAAAAACTTCAAGGATTAAATGATATCTGCATTTTTTAGTTAAAAGATTCAATAAATCTATGGGGTGGTGTGCACAGATAGAATAACTTTCAATCTGTAGGCGATCTGGCGTAGTGGTAACATCCATACCTCTCACGCTGAAGATCACGAGTTCAATTCTCACTCCCAACATTCTTCCAAAAATGGAAGTAAAAAGTGACGAACCAGCCAAAAGTGTTGAAAGTCACTATAATACAGATATAAAAAAAAAACTTTCAATTTTTTTGAATTTAACTAGAGGGGGGGGATCTGGCGTAGTATGTAGTAACATAGTACCTCTCACGCTGAAGGTCACGAGTTCAATGCTCACTCCCGATATTCTTCCATAAATGGAAAAAAGTGTTGAACCAGCCAAAAGTGTTTAAAGTTTCTATAATACAGAAGAAGAAAAAAAATGAATTTAAATTTTCAGTGTTTTCATAATTTTACTAAAGATGTAGATCACAGTTCAATCGGCCGTTTCCTAACATGTTCTGGGTAGAATTGCTCTATTCTTAAATTTATTTACATTTAGTTTATGAAAGTACTGAGAATTTGTGATAATTATGATTTAGATGCAAGTATCATACCAATTGTAGAACACAGTACGCGAGAGATCAATCTTGTTAGCAAACCAGCAAACAAACACTTTGTATAGAGAGAGGCCACCGGCGACAGCATGTGTCTCATTTGGTTGCTTGTCAACAGTCCCGTTGCCCTTTTCCATTTCCGTGGGAAGGTCTGTACGCGCGGCCAACCTACAAGTCACACAGTGCAACCCCCATTTCAACGAAGGCTGTATAATGCGCGCACTGACACGCATTCATCAACAGAACCGGGAAGTAAGACAAAGTGTTCAACCAGTGCCAGATCCTCCCCCACAGCCACAAACGTCCACGATAAAATATTTTGATTTATTGCTCACTCGTTCGGAACTAACAGAGCGAGTTTGTTAAATTAAGATATTGGGACGGAAAACTCGAGACAGCAGGAATGATAGGTATAGATAAGATGTTGTTATTCTACAACGGCTAATATTCTCTGTGTATGTTTGTATAAATGTAACGTCATGTAACGAATAGTGGCAGTAATAATCAAATCTCATTGGTTGAGCCAATCATGGTTGTGGCAATCGTTGTCCATGAATGCATCACGAAGTTGAACCTCGGACGACTCCATACGATTAGGTGGCGCCTGCTGCTGGAAGTGTCTCCGATAGGAGCAAACAATGGGTCTAATTTTTCGCCTACCGTTCTTAGATTTACCGTTTTCGATTGCACATTCATGGTGACATTAAGCCCGCAGAAATCCAATTAAAAGCTACATATGGAGAGTAAGATACACACGAGGTTCCCGCTGTGTTTGGTTGTGTTCGCGATCTGGGTTATCACACTCTGCTGGTAGCCGTAAGTAAGTAATGAATTCAGAAAGATTATGGATATGTACGCTAATTGCTTTGGTTGTTTTTTTTTCGTTGTGGCTCTATCTGTTGATGCTGGATATTTACGGTGTTCCACGATTAAACGACCAGCAGAGTGACATTAATTATTTCCTTCAGCGCATTTTTATTACCTCCGTATGAGCTCGAGTCTGACAGGTATGGAATCGAAGATGCAGTGAATAAGGGGAAACATATTTTTCGCCAAAATAAAAGCTTCATGCAACGGTTCTTCCAGTCATCGCAGTTAATGCAAACAAAATGTGAAATGCATCTCATCGCTGTGGAAACTCTCCGTTTATCTGCCACCTGGATCTCACTTTCCATTACGCCCTACACGTCGTATACACATTATAAATATTTTAATTATTGCTTAATTTCACGATTCAGTCTCGCACCTGCACACGATGGGAAAGATTTAATCGTTATTTTGTTACTTTTTTCATCCATTTCTGTTTCACTCGCGGTTGCCCTTAGAGAGATTAGTTAGATCCCAGTTAGCTCGTAAACCATCTCACCTCTTGTGTTGTAATACAATGCGGGTAGACCACGGCAGTTGATTTCGGCACAGTCTTTTTAAAAGAAAATATACTCATGAGAAAGCAAAACAGAAAAAAAGTAAACAAGCAAAATTTAAATGGACCGCATCGCACACACGAGCGCATATTAATAACTGCCCATCGAGGCTTCAATAAAAGAAATGTAACTCTCGGGCTGACCTCAGCGAACAAGAGCACAGCTATGAGCTAGCAATTAATTAACATCGCATTGTGATGTTGCTTTCCACCTCGCGGGTATTGTTTTGAGTCTAATGTTTCTGTTTTTTTTCTTTCTTAGTCTACCATTATTGCCTACAACCAATCATCATTTATTTACGTACATCTGGCCATGAATATAAATACAGGTGTCAATGATCTATTTGTTTGCGTGAATTCAGTTGAAGTTTTTCAGTCGGAATTAGAATAGGCACTCGGATATGGAATTTACAATATTAAAGATGACGATGAAGTACACTTACAGTTTCTCTTGTTTTTGTTCCAATCCTGCAGGTGACCCATCGTACAACCGGAGATGTGATGGTGCTGAAGATGAATCAACGGCGAGCGAACCGGCCGAACATGCTGCGGGAAGTGCAGCTACTGAACAAATTATCCCATCCGAATATTTTGAGGTGAGTGTTTTTCTCTGTGTCAGCATGAGAATTATTAAGGTAAATGATTTTGGTTTGTCCAGTCGAAATTATGATCATGGTTTGTCCACTTTTTTGAATGCTCTAATTCAGCACACCTTTGTCAAATCAGGTATTCGAATGTTTCAAAACATATAAATAAAATTGTCTTTTTCATGATTTACAGTAATTCGCTAGTATATTTTTACGGAATCACATGTTTCAAAGGATTATATAATACACCATCTATTGGTGTTAATGCGCCCCTCATTCGAGCTAACTTTAGTTCGATCACCAGATGATTATTTCGCACATATTCAGACCTTTTCTGGATTATAACACTTAGAAATATTGTAAACATCATTCTTGCACACCATTTGTATCAGATTTACATAGCTAAACCATTAACTTAACGCATTTTGTTGAACTCAATTCTGATCATGAGTTGTCCAATTGAATAATGTTGTTTTGTCCACATAATTTCTATGGCAACCGCTTGGGGCGCTGCAATTTGTTTATTGTGTCCTTCGCGGATAGCAGAAATAAAGTTTCTCTATGTTGTCTGTGTTGAGGTGAACACTTTTAAAATGCCCAAGAAAATGCAATATTCTGAAGAAAGCCCAAATTATTAATGGATCAATATAACAGTATACTCAAGCAATGATAAATGCAACATCTACTTGAGAATTCGAATGTTTTCATTCAAAAATGGTGATTTCTAAAGCCGGACAAACCTTGATCATTTTTTGGACAAACCATGATCAGAGTTGGTCAAACCATGATCATAATTCCTCTTTGAGGAAAATCGTTAAAAAACATAAAAAATTGAATAATTTCAACGCCTTGTGGTAGTATTAGCAACTAGAGACTTGGGGCTTCTCAACAAACCCAAACTTGTATCGATTATATGTGATTTTCATGAAGGAAAATCGATTTGCATTTACTAATTGCGTAAAAACATCCTAAATCGGACAAACCAAGATCACTTACCCTATATTGTTTCGTTCTACAGGGCAGTCCAGAGCAACGTGCTTTTAAATTACTATTGAAATTAATGAAATTATTATACACCTCTATACATCTTGAGCCGTATTTATTCTGAAGTATTCATCTCTTCCCGTTGATCAATATAGCGAAGAGAAAAATAGAAAAAAATCGGCAAATTGAATTCCTATATGTTCGAAAACTACATCATGATTAGCGTTGTTAGTCCATTCGATGTTTGCGCTAACGAAATTAATCATTGTTCGGAACTGGAAATGGATTTTCAAGCGAAATAACACATTCCTATATTTTCAATCTTTTGAATAAAAATGGCCATATGTTTTGGAATGGAGAAGGAATGGTCCGATTCGAGCCGTCTTTATTTTGTTGTATTCATCTCTTCTCGTAGATCAATATAACGGAGAGAAAAATCGGAAATATTCTGGAAAATTCTGAAGAAATGTTGAAAAATTCGGAAAGTTGAATTCACATATGTTCGACAATTACACTATGATGCAATGTTTGCGCTAACGAAATTGATCTTTGTTCGAAGGTGGAAATGGATTTTCAGGTGAAATAATACATTTTCATCTTTTCTATCTTTATGAATGAAAATAGTCATATGTGTTGGTGAGCGAAAAACCCGGAGAAGGAATGGTCAGAGTTGAGCCGTCTTTATTTTGTTGTGTTTGTCTCTTCCCGTAGATCAATGTTATGTAAATTGAGCAATAATCAAAATTTTGATTTTTTTCAAACATTTATTTCTTGTATCGAAGAAAGTGCAAATAAAAAAAATATTTGAAAATGAATCAAGAATCTTGAACGAAAACTGTGAAATTGAAGAAAAATGTTTTGGTAGAAGTAATTGGAAACTTATAGTAAAAAGGAAATTGTAAAGGGTCTATTAGAATATCAATCAATGGCGAGTTCTGCGATTGAATCCATGAACATTCGCTTAGTAAGAAAACGTGACTGTTCGAAAGAGTTCATATTTTGATTAATTTTGGGCGGGACGAAGTTCGGCGAGCCAGATAGTAAAAAATAATTTCAATAATAAAAATGATCTTTACTCCACCGCTTTTTTAATATCATCTATCAAATTATCAATTGGATTTGGGTCATGCGATTGAGCCGGCCAATCCATCACTTCGACGTTATTATTCTGGCACCATGCTTTGGCTCTTCTGCTCGTGTGTTTTGGATTGAAACACCCATTTCAATGGTATTTCATCCTCGGCGTATGGTAGCATGACTTTTTTAAGAATTTCCACATAACCAACAGTATCCATGATCCCTGGTGAAAGATATAGTCGTTTCTTACGACTTTCGAAATGCTGACCATCGTAATATCAGCCAGTTGTTCTCTAGCTTCAATTGGGGCGACATATTAGATACCGCTAACGTCGAGTCTGCAGCTGTAACATTCTCCAACGTCCTGGCATATGTCATTGATAGATATGTGCCAAAGAAGAAGTGCCTCCATACGTCCCGAAAACCGTGGCAAACACGCGAACTTCGACGAATGAAATCCATAAAGAGGGCCGCATTAAGAAAGTTCACCAGATACCGCACACAATTTCTTCAATGCCAGTATGCGAGAATCAATTACGAATACAAACGTGTCGCGAAACAATCTTTCCTGAATTATCAGCGCAGATTACAGAGGAAACTCAAATCCCGCCCAAAACAATTTTGGAATTTTATCAACGAGCAGCGCCATGAAGCTGGCCTGCCATCGTCTATGACGTTCAATGGAATTGCGGCCTCTACTCAGCAGGATATCTGCAACCTATTCTCAGAAAAATTCGCCAGTGTTTTCACCGATGAAACATTAACCGACGACTATATCAGGCATGCGGCTAGCTACCTCCCCCGTTCTAGCCAAACTCTGAGTAGGTTCGATATCAATACGGAGATGATTTCAAGGTCATTCTCAAAGCTCAAAACGTCGTTCAACCCGGGACCCGACGGTATTCCTTCAGCTTTTCTCAAAACGCACATGAATGACCTATTGATCCCGCTGCTCCACATATTTCAACTCTCTGTAGCCACCGGTGTTTTTCCGACCTGTTGGAAAATATCGCATATGTTCCCAGTCCATAAAAAGGGAAATAGACGAGATATTAACAATTATCGCGGCATCACTTCGCTTTGCGCTTTGGCAAAACTATTTGAGCTCGTTATTTTGGAACCGCTAGACGCTCTCAGCAAACCGTACATAAGTACTGACCAACACGGATTCATGACGGGCCGCTCCACCACCACAAATTTACTGTGCCTCACTTCTTACATTACCGACAGCATGTTGAAGCATGCCCAAACGGACGCTATTTATACGGATCTGACTGCAGCCTTCGATAGATTAAACCACAGTATAGCTGCCACTGGACAGGCTTGGGATTAACGGCAACCTTCTACAATGGTTTCAATCATACCTCACTGGCCGTCGACTAGCCGTCGTTATAGGTGATTGTCAATCCCCTTTTTTCGCTGCTACGTCTGGTATACCACATAGTAGCCATCTGGGCCCCTTGATATTTCTGATATACTTTAATGACGTAAATCTGGTAATTGAAGGTCCACGGCTATCATATGCTGACGATTTAAAAATTTACCTTCAGGTCAGCTCGATTGAAGATTGTCGCTTCCTTCAACGACAGATGGATGCTTTTGCCGAATGGTGTATTCTAAACCGAATGGAGGTTAACCCCGCTAAATGTTCTGTCATCTCGTTTTCGCGCACGAGACAGACCATATTGCACAACTATGTCCTGTTCGGCACGGAAATTGAGCGTGTCAGCGAAGTCAAGGACCTGGGTGTCATTTTAGACGTGCAACTCTCTTTCAAACCGCACATCACATACATGGTGAATAAAGCATCCAGAACTCTGGGGTTCATCTTCAGGATTGCTAAAAGTTTTACCGACATCTACTGTCTGAAGTCCCTCTACTGCTCCCTCACTCGCTCCATCTTAGAGTATGGTGCAGCTGTTTGGATTCCACACTACAGCAACGGTGTCGAAAGGATCGAATCAGTTCAACGAAGGTTTATAAGATATGCTCTGCGTAGATTGCCGTGGACTGACCCCCTCCGATTATCGAGTTACCAGAGTCGATGTCAGCTGATCAGCTTGGAAACTTTGTCGGTTCGTAGAGACACAGCCAGGGCTTTGATGATAGCTGATACCTTACAAGGACGCATCGATTGTCCCGGTCTTCTGGAAAAAATTAATTTCAACGTTCGACCTCGGGCTCTCCGAAATAACTTGATGTTACGATTGCCCGCCCTACGTACAAACTACGGTATGTTCGGTGGATTAAATGGTCTACAAAGACTTTTCAACAGGGTAGCCCAGCTGTTCGATTACCATTTATCCCGAACGCTTCTTCGTCGGAGATTTAGCTCTTTTTTTACTGAACAAACAGTCACGTGATTATTGTTTTTAAGTGTATCTTTAATATGTGATGACTGTAATTTGATGTAATCAGTTGTAACACGATGTCATTTGATTCATGTTTAGATTTAAATGTAGATTTAGAATTTTATATATCCTTAAGCACATCATTGGGGCCCTTACAGCCCGTTGATGAATTGACAAATAAATAAATAAATAAATATATAAGACCAACACCGTTGTATAAAAAACACCCTCATACCATGATTTTAGCGCCACCATGTTTGACTGCCTTCACGGTGTACTGGGGTAGGAATTCTAAACCTGAACCAAAACAAAATTCTAAACCTGAGCCAAACAGAACAACTTTACTCTCATCGGTCCATGGAATGTTACGCCATTTTCTGACAGCCCAATTTACGTGGCACTTAGTAGAGGATAGACGGTCACGAATATGTTGTGACGTAAATAGTGGTACTTTTCTCGGACTTCTTGCATGTAATTTGGCTTCAATTAAACGTTTTCGTATCGTCGACGTACCAATCGAAAAATCCAATTCTTCTCGCAGTTCTCTTGAAGTGATATTCGGATACTTTTTTACCATTTTTACTATAGACGATCGATTTGTGAAGACCTTTCGACCGCGAGTTTCACCTTTATATTTCCAACGCAATGCATTATATACTTTTTAACAGAGCAATGTAACATTTATTGAACTTCGCGGTATGTTTTTCCATCCGAAATCAACTGTTTGATAAGATATCTTTACTCAAACTTACAGTGCTTAGATCAACCCAGCAATTCAGCAGATTTTTAATCAGATATGATTTATCTATTATTTATATCTCATACTATCTCATAGATGAACTCCAATGAATATTGTGTCTTCAAAACATTGACGGATAAAACTGATATTTTTGCAAGCGCTGCTAGTTTTTTGGAGCACACTGATAAAGCCAGCTTCTGAAAAATACAACCAAATTCTGTAAACAAATGACTTCCGAAACAACATGGCCGAGCGTTACACTTTTAATTCACGACTACACGCGCGTGCTTGCTTGAGGTCAGCTGAAGATTACGTCTACATAAGCACATAACGCGGTACATAAAATCCAACCTACGCTGCTTTTATTTCGAACAGCACTGTATATATAGAATACAGATTTCAATACAGATTCTCTAAGATGAAACATTTTTGACGTAGGACTACGTCTTTCATTTCTGTACCGGGTTTCGGAAACGAGAGAGTGACGCTTGGAGTGTAAGGTTTTGAACGTTAATAACTCTTTGGCGATTGAACTAAATGTTATGAGAATAACTTCATTCGAAAGATAGAATGTCCAAGATTTATATGATTGTTATCCAAAAATTTGTTTCAATAGCTGACAAACTGTTTCGAAACATACTATAGGAATCACTATAAATATAGCAATCACTTGAAATATCACATCAGTCGCGATTAGACTGCGGTTGAGCACGATGCATGATGTTGACGTCAACACTGCCGTAATCTCGCAAAGTGACGCAAGCGCCAAAATTGACATTTTCCTTTTTTTGTTTTAGATCGATGAAGAATTCCAAATGCTTTCAAATAACTGCGAAGTTTTACAGAAATGTGAAAAAATGACCCCGTAAAACTCTAAAAACGGAGTGGCGCAAGCGCCATTTCCACTGTGATGTGGCGCAAGCGCCATTTTCCCTATGGTGTGACGTGATTTGATTGTGATAGGAAGTGATTTTCTATTTGATCTGATAGTATAGAATGGATTAGCAGGGACAGCAAATTTCACATAAAATCATCTTCCGTAATGAACGTTTAGCATAATGAAAATCACTTTTCCGAAAAGCTCGTTATTGTATTTTGCTCTGTTTATAAATCTCGTCAAATATTTAAATTCATAAAATCAAACTCACTTGAAAGGAAAAATTATTATCCTTGATCGATCACATATTGTACATAAAAATTGTAACTAATTAGTTTAAACTCATCAATTTAATTGTTGATTACCAGAATTGATGTCTTTTGATGGCAATGATATCTTCTATCCTCAGGTATCAAGCGATAAAGCTTCTTGACGCTGTCTACTTTCTCACATGCTCATTTCTCTTTCGGATGGATTGAAGCTGAGTGTTGATTGAAGGGTAAATATCGGATTTGGTGAAAAGTTGCACTTTTCCAAATCCTCCATCGAAACGCATCTTTTAACCAAACTTAAAACATACTCGCATAAACTGTATCTGCTTTACATCGGATGATTCAGGACGGGATTATCTTATGTTTTCAATGTTTTCAATTGTATTTTGGATTGGAAAAAAATGGTACTGTCCATAATTGTTACAATCGGGTTCTCAACTATGTTAGCCTGTTCAACGCATGTTACAAAGTCGGAAAATGTGTAGAACTTTTCTCCCTGATGCTTTCTCATGCTCCGCTCAACGGCAACATTTTGGATAAAATAATTGGAAACAGATTCTCGCATACTTTTATGGATGAACGCCAATCGGTTGTGGAAACAGCGATTAAAATTTGCTGTTTCCACAACAAATTGGCGTTGGTAAAATAGCTTAAATAAAACGGCATTTTTTCAAAAATCAAGTCGATGGCAATGTTTTTCCATCAAGTGTACACAATTTGAACAGATCAGATTTTCGTAATGTACGCGTAAGCTGATTATACATGCAATTTTACGAAAAGTCTAGTACTGAAAATTCTTCCCTCTGGCGCTTGCGTCACTTTGCAAGATTACGGCAGAACATCTCTCAGTTTCTATTTTGCTTTCACATGGAGTGGGAAAACTGTTTGCCTGTAAATGCGCCCGAGCGAAATAATATTCGGATACATTTGCGCATTCGACTAGGAGTACCGTAATGCAATCCAAGAGCATTAGTTTATATTCTGCCATCGCATGGAAGGGTCAGGATAGATTGTTTGCTTGTGATTGCGCTCGAGCGAAAGAATATTCGCACACATTTGCGCATTCGACTACTGCCCATGTTTGCATAGGAGACGTAATCACCAACACCATTAGTGTTGGGAAAACGCAATTTTGTTTTTTTTTGCCTACAAGCGTATCCATGCAAATTTCCAATGAAATGATCCGCCCATTTGAAGGATATTATCGGCAAAAAGAGAACCTGGGAGATTTTGCGGATTAAAACATTTTTTTTTTTAATTTAGTGAAATGTCTGGAAAAGATGGTTTTGATTTGTTGCGAGTCTAGAATAGTACATTTTTCCTGAATACTATGGGATATGATAAAAACAGCAAGTTGCAGCAAGTGTTTTTTCAATTAATTGAATTTGTAAAGGCAATCTGCAATGTTGGTAATTTTAGCAACATGATTTACCGATATCACGATCAATCGCATAAAGATGGTGGAGTGACTTACACCAACGGTATGAGTAAATGCTGAGTATGTGGAATAATTCGATGTCGAATCCGAGGAGTTATAATGCTAAGAACCAATATTATTTTAAATTTATTACTGATCTGAGTGTTTCATTATCTTTTTGAAGAATCAAATGCATAAATTTAGGTAAGTATAACATTAAAAAACACAATTGCTTCTCTTTATTCGCATTGTAGTGTACAGAAAATAGTAACTGTATGAGCAGTGTTTCAATGGTTTCTTATATTCATCTATTAGGAAACACTAAGTAATAAGACACTATCGTGACAGGCATGTTTGGACTCTACAAAGAATGTGATTCAAATGTAGATTTAGCACATAATACTTATAATTGTTGATTTTCGAACGATGTATGAAAGCTGTGTGGAACTACGTCTGTTATGCGAATAAATAGTGATTTTTCAGAAACGTTTTTTCAAAATTGCTCAAATGTTTGCGAACAAAAAATGTTTGTTTGCATGTTGAGCAAACATATTACATTGCGTAGAATGCAAAACCTAGAATCCTATACAAACATGGACAGACTAGGTGTGATGTAATCTATGAGTATCAGTTTCTATTTTGTTTTCGCATGAAATGGTTATGAACAATCTCGCGTATTATTCTCACGAAGACAAAATGGATCAGGCATCAATCTTCGGTTTGCTTTTACAAAGTCACTCAAACTTATCGGTTCTTTTCAGGACCACCAACAAGTTCGAGAATGTTGAATTTCATATTAATAACAATTGCATATTTATACTCATTCACCCACACACTAACAAGAAAAACTCAGCAATCTTTCAAAATATTCATTCATTCATTGAGAACTGATTCAGATGCAATTTCAAACAAATGATAGCTGAGCCAGCGGTAGTTCTACGTCATCTTGCGGTTATATCACAGATATAACCCACTTATTGTTTTTTTATGGAGCTAATAGGATTACCGGTAAGTTTCTTCTTTTTTTCAAAAAATAATGCTTTATTCTGCAAAAATGGTTACAAATTTAATATTCAAAGTATTGCCCATCGCTAGTCACAACCAGTGTTGCCACATTTTAATCTGCACCAGAGAAGTTAAAAATCTTTCTCATCTGTACTTTTTCCGTCCAAAAATCTGTACCATCGAAAAAATTCGTTGTAGAAATTTAGCATGAAAAAATACTCATTTATTTACTACAAATACTACAATGACATTTGCATGTCCTTCGTGTGTTTTATAATGCTCATGCATATTTTTTGGGTAATCTAGATTGCGTACTATCATGAATTCAAATTTTAAAAAATCACTCCAAGCGATACAGTGGCGCACGTGGAAAAAATCTGTATTAATCTGTACTTTTTGACGAAAATCTGTACTCTGTACCGCACATAATCTGTACCAAAAATAACGAAAAAATCTATATCTTTCCAGATAAATCTTTACGTGTGGCAACACTGACCATAACTTTTTCCCATCTTTGTGACAATTCACGATTTCCTTTGCGGAAATAATCGGCCGGTTTGTCGGCTAACCACGAATCGATTCAATTTTTGACTTCATCAAAATTGGAGAAGTGCTGGTCAACCAGGCCATGTTGCATCGTATCGAAAAAGGTAGTAATCGGACGGAGCAATGTCTGAAGAATACGGCGGGTGGGATAGGACATCCCATTTCAGCGTTTCCAAGTATGCTTTGACCGGTTTCGCGACATGCGGCCAAGCATTGTCGTGCAGCAAAATAACTTTAACGTGTCTTTGTTCGTATTGTGGTCGTTTTTTCTTCAGTGCACGACTCAAACGCATAAATTGTCGTCGGTAGAGGTCCCCCGTAATGGTTTCATTCGTTTTAAGCAGCTCATAGTACACCACACCCAGTTGATCCCACCAAATAGACAGCATAACCTTCTGGCCGTGAATATTCCGCGCGGCCGTCGATGTTGATGCATGGCCGGGGTATCCATACGTTGGCCGACGTTTAGGATTGTCGTAATGGGCCAAGTTCATGTTTTCACCGCCAATAACGATTCGATGCAAAAGAAAAAAAAACATTTCTTTTATACCGTTGGATCAGTTGTTCGCACGTGAAAAACGGCGATCGACGTCTCGTGGCTTCAATCCATACGGCACCCAATGTTCTATCTTTCGGATCATTCCCATTGCTTTTGAACGATCGGATATGGTTTGCTGAGCTACTCCAAGTGTATCTGCAAGTTCTTGTTGCGTTTGTGACGGATCTTGATCGAGTAAAGCCTCCAATTCTTCATCTTCAAACTTTTTTGGCGGTCCGGAACGTTCTTCGTCTTTCAAGTCAAAATTACCACTTTTAAACCGTGCAAACCACGTCAGACACGTTCTCTGAGTTGGAGAATGGTCACCATAAGCTTCCACCAAAACGCGATGAGTTTCCGCAGCTTTTTTCTTCATATTGAAGTAATGAAATAACACTCCCCGCAAAATCACTCTCGTTGGTACGAAATTCGACATATTCGAAGTGGCAAAAAACTATGTTGTTTACGCTTCTACTTTTTGACATATACTGAAAAAGACGCGCAATGACAGTAGCTTTCTAATGAATGTCTGGCAATTTGATTCACTGGAATAATAATAATATGTAAAACCGAAGAAATTTACCGGTACACCTAATAATATTTTGGTTTCGGTTTCGGTTTGGTCGGTTTCGAACCAAAATTTGTTGTTTTCCTGTTAATTTGGCGTGGAATACTGTTCTGTAAGGAAAATTTAATAATCGGGAGACATCATTGAAGCGTACAATAAGGATTTATTCTACCATATTGTGACCGGTGACGAAACATGATATTCACAATACAAACTAGAAACCGAAAGTAAATGTGCCGAATGGAATTACACAAAATGAGTTTGAACTAAAATATCTGTGCGAGAAGATTCCACATTCTACAATGTTGATTTGTTTATACGATTGAAAGAAGCCATTTTTAATCAGTCCTTTCCGTTTAATCGGATGATAAATGCGGTTTCTTCTTGTCGTTAGGCTTGATGTTCCAAGTATCAAATTCTAGGAAAATTTAATAAGTGGATAACGTCGTTCGGTAGTATTTAACAAACTTGTTCACTGTCTTAATTCGAAGTGTGAAAATAAAGTATATTACCAAAACATCACATGAATTGTTTAGAAATAATGAATAATATTAGTTAACAGCTTAAAAAATGTCGTACACCGCCCGGAAAATAGGCACGTGTGTGTCTATGAAGTATCTGCTACTAATCACTACTGATGTTTCGAAGCACTCACAGGCGGAAAACCGTGCCCTTGTGGCGGTAGCCATTATTTTCATCCCTCCATTTGTTGCCAAGAAAGCTCCGTCGAACATATCGCGGGTTCTCACGCGTACACGTGACAGCGAAAGCTGTATGTCTCGAGACTGCTGCACAGCCAATCGATCTCGGGCCGCAGATGAGTGCGAGACGAACGCGAGATCTCCCGTTCTTCTGTCGCCATTGCCCAGCTCCTCCTAGCTCTCCCCTGCCATACATTTTGCTATGCAAGGTCGTTGCCAGTTAATCGCTCTGTTGTTGTTGTTATTGTTGTTGTTCATGTTTACTTTGTTGCTGCGTGTAAGTTAGTATTTTCTTCGTGATGTTTGTTTTGCAGTTGTTTTAATTTTCCGCTCATTTGTGTCGTCTACTCCAACTCGCGTCGTAGCTGTATCGTAGTATTGTTCGAAGTTGACGCAAAAGATAACGCATACAATAAACATAGACTCAATTCATGCTAAGTTATTTGTTTTCTGCCATAGCTCCATATGGGAAATGAAGCGAGCTTTGAGTTCATGTTTGTAATGGAAAAAAAAATAAAAACAAGAAAAGCATCAGTAAAGGAGCAATCACCTGTCATGTGCGAAGTACGACTCGATTTGTGTTATGTGATACATTTTTATGAGCATAAATACAAGTTTTCCATTTCGTGGGTCAATAAACATTACACTGTATTATGACAACTGTTAAAATTGAATGTCACCCAACTTGTGTTTTTTTGATATTGTTTCGGTTTTCGGTATTTTACAACATAAATGTGATGTATGTTGTATTCCATATTTAGTGACACAGCCCTTCATTAGTTATTTTTCCTTTCCACACAATTGATAAGCTTGAACCAATGAGTCAATCGTGTGCTTAATTTCGTATTTTTTTCTTATTCGAAACATTTATTTGTTTTATTGAAGGGGTTGAGACAGATATAATTTCCCGGGCTCACTTGCGCAAGTTGCCGCGTCTCTACACCCCGCTTGGGCCGTAGGATTGGTGGGCTGGGCTGCATCCGGCGAGCAGACTCCTTTCTTTGGAAAAGTCAGACACGAAGGGTAGAATCATACTCTTAATGGTTTCCGATGATGTCCTACCTTATTGAATATTCTGACTCGGCCCCATCCTTGCGAAGGTTTCTTGGTACACACGGAATATGCAAATTTACACACCTTCCAGGTATAGAACGAATTATGGGAAGAAAGGCAAATGTAAATATGTCTCACTCAAGGAGGAGTGTTGCGCGAACACTCCTCGTCTAGACGGGGGTGTTTCGTGGTGTGAAAAGGAAATTTATTTTTATTTACGATTCTTGGCCATTTACCAAATGAGGGTTTGCCACTCACCCAGCGTGCAAGAGGAAACCGGTAGAAGCCATCATACTCTTTTCACGACAAAGTCATCAAAAGGTTATGTGAGAAAAGGCATTTTCTCATCACTCATTATTTGCGTGTGTTCAGTTAGCTTTTGAAAATAGGGAAACCACCTTAGAAACAGTTCGGCATGTGAGTCCACGTGCAGATTCGATATCGTGGGAAGTGGGAGAAACTCACTGATTTATCGCACTTCAACACAAGCACCAGCTTATTATTTTTCGTGCTGCAAACAAAAAACAGTAGAAAAGAACCGCTGACAGAGATGACGCCGATTGTGACCAGACGCTTCATTTACCTGCTAATTTTGTTTTTCAAGAAAATATGATGTGTAAAAAATAATGAACATTCGAAAGTTCGCATCAGGTGAATGGGGAATTTTGTTTTGCACTGGAAACCTCATAGCTTCGATAGAGAGATGCCGAAAGCGGTTATATGGTTTCGGTAGATTTTTTCACACCAACGCGCTGTGCGTTGGCGCTGTGCAGTACTGCATAAATTTACCTGTTCATTTTCTCGAATGTTTGCATAAAACCTTATACATGCAATATGGAGAAGAGGTACTAAAGGTATCGACGCGCTGGTTACGCGGTGTTCTACGGCGTTATTCCTCTTGCGGGTCATAGTTTCACCTGAAGTTGTTATACACTAACGAGAATAGGTAATTATTTGCCAACCCGATGTGCGCGAAGGTGTTTGTTGTTTCTTGAGTTGATTTGACTGTAGATCATAACTTCACTATGACAGCTTGGTGCACGAATGCTTCATACTTCTGGACGTTTTCTCTGGAATTCAGCACTCGATGATCACACTGTGTTTCGTTTCGTTCTTTACTCTAAATATTGCAGTTCATTCGCCTCTAACACTATGTTTATCGAGCATACAACAAAATACAAAATAGAACGCGAAAAGTATTCTGTGATTTTTGAGAGGCTGTATGATTAAAAATCTTACTCAACCATTGAATTGAATTTTTTTTTTGTTACTCAAAACATAATCCTTTAAATTTTTTCTTAAACCTTGAAACGAGTAGGTCGTTTCATGAAGATTTGAATTGAGTTACGCCTGATTATACACCAAACTAGCGTTGCTAGAAAGCATTTCATTTTCGGCAGAAACCATGCCTTTTCGTGTCTTGAAGCAAATGGGCAAAAAAATCATTTGTCCTACAAGGCTTTAAAATGTTTGTATGTATGAAAGCAGACATCTCTTTCTTTTTTCTTTTTGCATCTTTTTTGGGATTGCACCCAAAAAAAAGTCCAGACGACGTCAACGGGGATCGAACCAAGGCCGGCTGGAATGCAAGGCTGTTTTGCACGACCACGCTATCTACATAGCTAATGATGCTGTTGAGTAAATGTGTGATAATATTGCACCTGATTATAAAAATGGAAAGTTGGAAGTTGGAAAGTGTTTTCTAAAAGCAAAAGAGAGAGCTCTCCAATATAACTATATCTATCTCGGTCTGGGCCGTGTATGTGGCAAACTATGGGGAAAGCTTATTTGTCTCTTGTTCCGCTCGCTCGTATTAATCTTATATCGCTGTACCATATCTATATACATAAAAATGGATTTCTGTCTGTCTGTCTGTCTGATTCTTATGGACTCGAAAACTACTGAACTGATCAACATGAAAATTGGTATGTAGGTGTTCTTGGGGCCGGGGAAGGTTTTCGTGATAGTTTGATACCCATCACCCCTCTCTAAGGGGGGGGGGGGGCGGTTCTGCCATACAAATGAAACAAAATTTTCTGCATTACTCGAGAATTATTCGAGCAAATGAAACCAAATTGGGCATATTGAGTTATTAGGGTGCAATGAATATTCCCATGGTGGTTAGACTCTCCCTCTCTCTGAGGGGCTGCCATACAAACGAAACACAAATTTCTGCATTACTCGAGAATTAATCAGGCAAACGAAACCAAATTTAGCATGTAAAGGTTTTAGGATGCAATAAATGTTTCTATGGTGGTTAGACACTCCTCCCGCTCTCTAAGGGTGGACTGTCATACAAATGAAACACAAATTTCTGCATGACTCGAAAACTAATCAAGCAAATGGAGCCAAATTTGGCATGTGAAAGTTTTACGGGGCACGAAACGTTCCTATGGTGAATACACTCCTCCCCCTCTCTAAGGGGGCTGCCATACAAGCGAAACGCCTATATGGCTACTGTGTAAATGTACCATATGCAAAGGTATAGAAGGGAATACTCTTACGCCGAAAAATGGCAATTGTGTAACGTGCTAAATTTAGATATGATAAACATGTGTCATGTACACGATTAAAATTCGGCTCTGTTACAGCTAAAATGCTAATGAGCCCAAAACAAACAAATGGGATAAAAAAAGATCTTAGTAGTCCTCTCGACGAAGATTCTAGATTAAAGAATGTCTGAGAATCCGGAAGTAGAGACAGAAATATAGAAATTTTTACTAGGAAATTCGAAAGGTTTCGCAATCGTAAAGAATAGGGAAATCGATTTTTCGATTCTGAGCCGACGAGCGAAACAGTGCAAAAAAGTAAAAGTTGAGTGATCAGAATTTTTATTATTGAAGTATAATTGAAAAAAGCGTTTTTACAGTTTTTCTGTTTCCAGAAATTTTCGGAATGATTCGTTGTTGTGCGATTGATTGGTTGAGTTGTGAGATTATTCGAATCGATTTTGAGTAAGTTCTACCAAAACATGTGATTGTAAAATTCTCGTATAATATTCACTATTCTCGTTCAAGATTCTTCAATCACTTGCAAATAACATGGACGATCCCTTTCTAAAGTTTTTTGCTTACCAACACATTTGGCGATCCATTTTTATTTATATAGACTAACAACGCTTATCACGATGTAATTGTAGGAATTCAATTTTCCGAAAATTTTCATTTGTCATGTTTGGTTCGAATATGGTCGAATTGCTCAAAAGTTATTGATACTCCTCCACAATCTCCCGGCATCAATCCCAGTTAAGAACTATGGAAGTATACCGTGTAGGAAATTTAGAAACCTTAAAATAACCATAAAAACCACTTGATCAAAAAATGGATGAATATTCCTTCCGAAAACATAAAAAAACTCGTAGGTAACGGCTAAAGACAGCTAAAGATATTTGCAATGAATAAGGGATACCATACTGATGATAGAATCCTGAAATTGTACAACGGCTTATAAATCGAGTTGAAATTTCAACCAGAGTACGAATTCGTAATTCTTAGAGAAATAAAAACCATCATTCTGAAAAAAGATAGCAAACCTTTTAACCTGTGCATCATCGTAATGTGCGTTCGGCCGAAAATATTGCTGCTGTTGCTGCCAGTGTGGAGGATGACCCGAATGTTTCGATTCCACGGCGTGCTCAGCAATTGGGCTTGTCAAACACATAATTGTGGCGAATTTTGCATTTGGACTTGCACCTACATCCATATAAAGTCCAACTGGTACAAAATTAGAGCGTGGTGACCATGGAATGCGTCGGGCATACGTCGATTGGGTGAACGAACAACAGCAGCAAAATGCTGAATTTTCGCTTCAATTTTTCTTCAGCGATGAGGCACGTTTCGAGCTCGGTGGCTATGTGAACACCCAAAATTTCCGTATATGGGGCTCAGAAAATCCACACGTGATTGTTGAGAGGCCATTGCATCCGCCAAAAGTCACTGTTTGGTGCGCATTATGGTCTGGTGGAGTCATCGGGCCGTATTTCTTTGAAAATGAGGACGGCGAGACGGTAACTGTGAATGATGAGCGCTATGGCCGCATGTTAACCGATTTTTTTGCCACAAATTGAAGATATGGATACGGATGACATGTGGTTTCAGCAGGACGGCGCCACGTGCCATACAACACGACCGAACATGGCCATATTGCGAACGAAATTTGAGGGACGCATAATTTCGCGTTTTGGTGATGCCAATTGGCCGTCCAGATCATGCGATTTGAACCCGCTAGACTTTTTTTTGTGGGGTTATGCGAAAGACCGTGTCTATGCCAACTCTCCGCAAACTCTTGAACATTTGAAAGACAACATTCGTGAAGTTATGACCGAGATACCGCCCCATATGTGCCGAAAAGTCATCGAAAATTACCTGTTCCGGATCAAGGTGTGCGAGGAAGTCCTAGGTGGACATTTGAATGATGTTGTATTTCACACATAATGGCATAAGTTTAATCGAAAATCGAATTCTAAGTTTGTTTTATTTCAATTTACTTTCGGAATTTAAAGTTGGAAAACCCTGTAGATGGGGTGTACATCATTTTAAAGCTTAAAAGCCTTTCTTAAAAAACTTTCAGGTATTAGAATATTTTACGTACATATTTTAATCTTGGTGTGTGTAGGTGTAGTGGGCAACATTATCGGGAAGATTTTTTTTTTTTGTTTTTTCAACGATTTTGTGGACAAATACAATTTTTTACTAACCAGCTCAATAGCAAACCCAATTAACCTTATCAACCAGCTTTCATTTGGTAAAATTGATAACCTAAACACAGAACATGTAGGTTTGCATCAATTGATAGGATATATTTCTACGCATCTATCACAATTAATAAAATGTTTTTTTCTGAGATCAGCAATTGAGTAACTGTAAGATGCCGAGAGCTATCTAAGTGCCCTAACTGCCTCGTTTTGATTGGCCCGATTTACGGTTTCCCCAACACAGCCTACAAAACCTAAGTGCGTGGAGAAATAGGCATAAAAAATACATGCAAGTTGGGGGAAAATTTGTTCCCACCGACATGTGTTCTCTAACACAGCCATCAGAACCAATTTGCCTGGGGAAATTTGCTTTGCAAATACATACAAGTGAGGGGAACTGCAAGCGCTTTTGAACGGAGATGACACTCATAGGTAACAACTCGCGGATCAACTGGTGTAACTCAAGAAGCCGTCTCCATTGAAGTTCATAGGAAAGATCCAGAAAATCGGGACATGAGTTTCACATGAGCCGATCGTGAAAACCGAAGAATTACTTGTGGAATACGCCAGATACAAAAAGAAGCCATTTCTCCATCAGAATGGCGCTTTAGTTCGTGAATCCTAAGCATCAAAGATATTGGGTAAGTCCAAAGGAACAATCAACATCGCCATGGACGGAAGACAATGTTCTGTGTTTGATGGGATTAGAAGGGTTTGATCCACTATAAGCTCTTCAAACCTGGCGAAACTGTAAATACTGGACGCTATCAACAACTTTGGGTGAATAACGACCAGAGTTTTTTTTCTCTATTATAGTGACTTTCAACACATTTCGGCTGGTTCGTCACTTTTACTTCCATTTTTGGAAGAATGTCGGGAGTGAAAATTAAACTCGTGATCTCTGCTTGAGAGTCATGGATGTTACCACTACGACAGATCGCCTCCGACTAGAGTATAAAAAAGGGCTACAGAAAGTGATTTGTTGCATGTTAATGCTTCATCAAACATTGCAGCACAAGTCAAGGAAACGATTGAGTCATTTGGTTGAGAAGTTGCTTCACATGCGGCTGACTCACCAGACTTGGGTCCTTCCATAGATGGGACACACACTTGCTAAGCTGCGCTTCCATTCCTTCGAAAATGTCGAAGGTTAGTTTGGTTTGTTTATAAAAAAAATACTTTGAATAAATAAGAGCTTCCCGTGTTGATGCAATAAACGTGTGTTCTTCACAAAAATTCCGGTATCATATTTGTACACAGATATCCGAAACGGGTTAACACTTTGAGCCCCGACCGAAATAGGGGACCGACGTTGAACATCTTATCACGATTTGTGAATTAAATTGGCAATAACGCTGCTATCACGCCAACGCATTGATGCCTCTAGGAAAGTATTTTGTTGATTTTTCGCGGATCGGTGCTCACGCGTCATATCCATCGGGAGAGGGATTGAAAGCAACGGCCAAATAGATATGAATACGAACAACAGCTGGCTGACGTGTTCATGATAGTTGCTTGCATTCAGGTGGGCGGTGTTTCATTGATCATTGCTTATTAGAATTAGCGAAATGAGCCTTCTTCCCACGTTTGATTGTGTTGCTGAAATGAATGATAATAACAGCGTCTCTCCACAGGGAAAAACACTACAGACTCCGGATGTTTGTTAGATAACTAATTTTCTTCAATCGATCGAAGAAGCCGTGATTCGGGTGTTCTAAGTATTATCAGGTCTAAGTGTTCGCTACCAATCGTCTCTTGCATTATTTTTTATTACTTAGATGATTAATCAGATATGATTCAAATTGTAGATACTACGATTTCGCTCGGAGGGCTCATCTTCATCCGGAAGTTACCACAGACAAACTCAACTAGCTTTCGACATTAATCGACGCCCGCCAGCTAACCGGTTAACACAAAATGTTCACGCGGAAGAAATTGCACTCAATAGCAGATGAAGAGAACAACTTATCTTAGCTTCAACAATAAATTTCAATCAGATACTCAACGCATATCATATGTTCCTGCGGAAGCTGCACTTACGGTATTAACATACATAATAATGATGATGATGATGGTGATGAAAGCGATAAATTGAGGTCGATAATTTCATAAATGTTTTCAATGTGTTTCTGAAAGCGGATGTCTGTTTGTTTGTGAGATAAGTTGCGCAAGTCGGTGCTTTGCTTTTTGCTCGTTTTTCAAACAACACTTTTTTTCTCAAGTTGACAATCGAGCATGAGAAGAAAACAAATACTTTAAGTTTGCCTACAGAGAAATGTCTTCCAAACAAGTTAACAATTTTTTGAAGCCTCCCATATAAAATATCTATTATCCGGAAGAAAGCATCTACCCAAAAAATTTACTACGATTTTCCTTAAACCTCGTATATATATTACGGTTCAGGGTGAATAATTCAGTATTAGGGTGGTCTGAAAAATCGTTTTTTCTTTTTGTCATCACGCCCATTTTGAAAAAAAAATTGGAACACTCAAGCGTTCTACGATTTCTAATTTTCAATTGGAAGGTACACTGAAGTCGCTTTTTACGCGGTTTTTGGAATTTACGCGGCGCGGATTTCGGAATTTACGCGGATTTCGCAATTTACGCGTTTTTTTTACGCAACACGTATCAACCGCGTACAAATTCAATGTGCTTATTGGTGTGACTTTTCACGAAATAACTTTGTATTATATCACTGATTAAAGGGTGTGTCACATCAAATTGCATCACGGAAAAAACGCTGTAGAAATTTAATTTTTAGGAATTATATCTTCAGCTTTCGCTTATAATCAGATAAGAGTGTATAGATCACGTTGGCCATGCTTCACTGTAAATTTTTCGTAAATTTGGAAAAATGTCGTCGAACGAAAAAGAGCGTCGTGAATTAATCCTGTGCACTCATTTCGAGAATCCGGAGTTGTCACATCGGGACATCGGTAAGATGCTGGGAATCGTCCAATCCACGGTCAGCAGAGTACTAAAACGATACTTCGAGAACCTAACCATCGACCGGATGGTGAAGAACGGCAAAAATGGATGCTCCGTCAGTGAAAAAGATCACAAGCGCGTAGTTAAGCAGTTTAGACGTGATCCGAGTAGTTCGGTCCGGGATGTCGCCAATAAGCTGAATTTGTCAAGTTCATTCGTCCAGCGGACCAAGCAGCGGGAGGGCCTGCGTACATACAAGGTTCAGAAGGCTCCTAACCGCGACGAAAGGCAAAACATGGTGGGGAAGACGCGAGCCCGGAAGCTGTACACCGAAATGCTGACGAAGCCGCATTGCCTGGTAATGGACGACGAAACCTACGTCAAAGCGGACTTTCGTCAGCTGCCGGGCCTGTTGTTCTTCTCCGCAGAGGACAAATTCAGCGTTCCGGAGGAGATTCGCAAGCAGAAACTATCCAAGTTTGCCAAAAAGTACATGGTGTGGCAAGCGATCTGCTCTTGCGGAAAGCGGAGCGCCCCCTTCGTGATGACCGGCACGGTAAACGGGCAGGTTTACCTTAAGGAGTGCCTAGAGAAGCGCTTACTACCACTATTGAAGCAGCACGAGGGCCCGACCATCTTCTGGCCGGATCTCGCTTCGTGCCACTATTCAAAGGACGTGTTGGAGTGGTACGAAGCCACCTTCGTGCCAAAGGAAATGAACCCGCCCAACGCGCCGGAGCTTCGCCCAATAGAGAAATATTGGGCGATTATTAAGCAGGCCCTCCGGAAGAACCCAAAAGTTGTCAAATCGGAGGCGGACTTCAAGAAAAAATGGATTTCTGTTAAAAAAAAACTACAACCTGACGTTGTACAGAACCTTATGGCCGGGGTAAAGAGGAAGGTGCGAACATACGGGCTTGGGCTCGAAGTATGAATAAAAAGAAAATGCCAAAAGTTGTTTAATAGTTTTTATTTTACTGTCTAAAATTTTCAAAAAGATCGATCTACTGGGCGAATTTCTACAGCGTTTTTTCCGTGATGCAATTTGATGTGACACACCCTTTAGTAGCTGAATAATAAAAGAATATACAGATATCATGATTGCAGCATACAAAAAAAAACAGGTCATCAATTGTTAGAATATGGGTCGCATTTTTAATTTATAATTCACTGGTTATTAGATTTTTATACAGCGCGGACTCGATTATATACAGTCTTCAATTTCTTTCGAGTCAAAAAAAATTTTTTTTTCATTCGTTTTTATGCATATATTTTTCATTCATTGAAAATAGAAGAAGAATTTAATTTTTAATTCATTCCTTTAAAGTCATAAAACACCTTTCTCATATGGAAAAATATTTTTTTTCCAGAATCTCTCAGAAGGTGATAGATGATCATATTTGATGACAAAAATCCTTCTACGCATATGTTCGAATTTCAACAATGACAGAGTTATAGAACTTTTTTTTTGTTTCGTACTCTGTTGCCTCAAACTGGCTCTACACTAGAGAGGACGCTGCGTAAGCCAATTCTGTTGCTTTCATTCGAGAGTTAGGAAATTTAGTTTAGGATATAGTGGTGGAACATCTAAATTAGAAGATTTAAATAACTTTTTGGAAGTGAAAATTTCAAAGTTGATAATTTTCAATGTGTTATTATTAGTTTTATCCCAAAAATTTATATTGAACTTGATTGTTTCTATCAATCAAATTAAAGCTCTCAAATTGCTCTACAATTTGTTCTTTGACACCCAACTTCTATCTTTCTTAATTTCGCTGCAATATCGATATAAACATTTCCTGGTGAAAATCCAAGCAAAATCATCGAAAACCACGATTTTTACCCAACTGTACATATAATATTCACCCTAATTCCACCTTAACGTTCAAAGGATACATTTTTCTTCGAAATAAGTCAGATTTTAAATGTAAAAAAAAATTCAAACTGTATATATTCGAGTCCAAAATTGTATATAATCGAACCACATATAATCGAGTCTGTATATAATCGAGTCCGACCTGTACGGATTTTGAAATTTACCCGGTTTATTTTTACGCGGATTTTGGAACTTACGCGGATTTCGGAATTTATGCGGTTTTTTTTACACGGATTTTGGAAATTACGTGGTTTTCTTTTACGCGGTTTTTGTTTACGCGGCACGTATCTCCCGCGTAAAAAGCGACTCCAGCGTATTTTAGTAGACATTTCAAATAAAAATTAAAAAATAATGCTGACTTGAATGTCTACTATTTGACGATTTTTTTTAAAAAGAAGACATTCAGTGGTTTTCATGATGTCGGACTGGGAGAATCCTAGCTTCTAGTGTTTTTTTCTTGAAAATTCAGATATCTATATTACTTGTATATTTGTATTTTTGTATTTTTTCATTAGAGTGCCCAATTCCATTTTAAGGTGGTCCGAAAAATCGTTCGTGTCGCTCCGTGGAAGCACCCAGTGCATTTGCACAGCGATTCCACTCTTCATATACTTTCTATACAACTGTGCTACGAAATATGCCAATGTTGCTTAGTTTTTCTGATGTGCGAATTGACTGCACACATGTCCCGTTACATAGAGTGATAGGTATAAATTGTTTTACTCTGTGATTCCACTTTTAGTTTCACTCTAGACAGCGAGCAGCCCACACAATATGTGGAGGTTGAGACTTAATATGAGAATTATCAAATATGCTTCTTAAAGACTACCACAACGTTTTACACAATGCATCAGTCATGCATCAGTGCCATCAAAAAATTCTGCTAAAGTGGTAATTATTAAATTTCGTTTTTTCCTAAGACAATATCGAAAATGTAACTAGGCGAATTGAATGTGATAATTTCATAGTGCTACATTAAAAATGCAGTCTTGTCATTTTTATTTGGTCTACAAACCAAATGTTCATGGTCGGTTCTTGAAATTCGATCAATAATTTTTTTCCATGCCTTCATTACCACTCAGGCTGTCCCAGAAAGTCGATTTTCGGTCCAAAAATGTTTTTCAATATGACATCAGATGTCGACTTTTTATGAATTTTTAAATCATTTGGCATAAAAAATCGATTTTCCAAATTTCATGTACCTTGGAAGATTTTTGAGGGTCTAAAAATCAAAACTTCAGGCGCTTTGAGGCACCCCTAAATCATGTCCGATTGAACTGAATCTTTGCACAGGCCATTTTCTTCGAGTCTGTAAACAAGATTTACATGGTCGGTTTTCAAAATTTGACATGACCATTTTCGCTGCCACCCTAATACGACCTGTTACTGAAATCGCGACTGCTGCCAGCAGAGATATTTAAAACGAAGGATAGTGATAACGTGTGGTGTGATCACCCTCCTTTGTTCTCACCAAGTTTCGCGGTCACATCAGTATTTCTATGGTTTGGCTAACAGTTCGATCTGTACGAGAAGCATGTGGCAACTGTCGCGATACTCTGGCGCGGAAAGTCGGCGATACAGATCTTCGCGCTGCTCAAACTGCTTTCTATCAATGAACGATTCGTGTTCCGTACACTACAACGGTACAAAGAAACAGCTGATGTGGAAGATAGACCCAGAAAGGGGCCCCGAGGTTTGAACAATGTCATCCATGCCGTTCATAAACGCGTTCGGCGCAATCTTCTTCGCAAACAAAAGGGACTAACGGTCGAAATGAATGTTCCCAAACGCAGCATAAGCCGTATTTTGCGTGAAAATTTGATACAAATACGATTGGAACGATGCAGAAAAAAACTCTTAAAACGGTTCAAATCGTGGCTAACTGATTTTTTCTTCGTCATCCAGTAACCCAGACCTCAATCCACTGGATTATTCCCTTTGGACCAAGTTGGAGAAGTGTGTCTGTGCACGTTCTTATCGGAATTTCCAATCGTTGAAGAACTTTATCGGGAAGGTAGCCCGTCAATTTCCATTTGCAACAATCCGTGCAGCGATTGGTGTTTGTTCAAGCGTTTATGACTCTGCATGAAGAAGAAGAGATATTTTAGATTAAAGATAACTTTAAAAAAATAGAAAAAAAAGCTTTTTTGTCTCGAGTTATGAATTTTTGAACGACTGACAGAACTTTTGACTATACTATGTATTGAGAGGTGGAATATGATCATTCCGATTTTGTTCTACGAGGAGAAAAAAAATAATCGGAGAGGGCTTACTGTGAGCGATAATTCCTACAGTTTGTCAAATATATAATTGTGTGCGAGAATTTGTGTTTTTAAAGAAAATGCTTTATTTATCACCTGAATTTATATTATATTCTTCAAAACAGGCCCCTTCTGAAGGAATACACTTATTCCAAACTGTATTTTGAAATTGCATTCAATTCACGCAGCGAATCCGTTTTTCTGTCCTCAATGCTGTCCAAACGGGGTCTACGAAGCAGTAATTTGAGTTTCGGGAATAGGAATTACGACTATTGCCGAAAGAGCTCATTTTCGACGAAGGTGGGTTGTCGCCCTTGAATTATCCCTATCAAAAATCGTCTAGACAAAAAAAACAGTAAATTGTTTGTTGAAATTGTAAACAAACTAAATGACAGACCACGCTTGAAAGTGATATTAAGACCACTGATAGTGGTATCAAGATTTAAAACTACAAATTCCCGGTATATATTTGACAGAAGGCGTTAAGTTGTGCAACGTTTAGCGCTGGCTCACTAACGGATCTGACCGTTAAGGACCATTTAGTTCATTAGTTATCGATTGTTTATACGATACAAACCCCGATTTAATTTGTGAGTGAGTTCTCGCCGATTGCAAATGTGATTATAACGTTCAACAGATTAATATTGAAACAAATAAAAATACACCATTCATATGCAAATTGACACCGTTTCGCGCGAATTCATTGGCGTCCCTCTTGTTTCTGTCGTCTTCTGAATGGGTATGCACATCACTTCATCCAACTGTCACGTTAATCTCGGCCGTGTTTGTTTCCATCCGAATGAATCATTCAACATACCGCATTTCTTGCTGAAACACGCCAACAAAATTAATGAACTTGTACAGCAGACGTTCCTCGATAATCCTGGTCCGTTCATTATGTCACATGAAGAGCAAATAGCGTTTCCGAGCGACGTTCGCAAATCCATCCGGCGGTAGCCGAAAATTTGTTTGTAAACAAGTGAATCAGCGCGCGCAAAAAAAAACCAAGCGTGGGATCCGCAAATTGGTTCGATTGACGCATGCGTTAGAAATTCTTTGTGAATTGCCGGTGAAATTAGTGCGAAAAAATTTCGTTTCATTTCGCGGTTCCAATCATACGATCTTCTGCCAGCGTAAGTGCGGAGTACTTGAACCGTCGCTAGACCGATTCGAATTGATCTTCCTGGCATCGCGTGTGGGTGCGGTCCGAAAATAACACTTCACATTCACTCGATGACTGGATGAACATAACTCACCGCCGGCGATGGCCGTATTTTTAGCGGCTCATAAAACAACCATTCGCGCGTTGAAATTGATGATTTCGTCGGCCAGTATGGATTCAGTACCGAATGGAAAAGGAGGAAGCAAAACACCACCAACTGGGTTAGATTGTGTTGAGCCCCGGTGAAGTGTAGCAATAATATAAATGTTTTCCGGGCGGTTTGCATCGAAAGAACGGCGGCAAGTCGAGTGACCGAGTTTGTGGTTCTTCTTTGTCGATTCTATGTGTTTACGAGACAAGATTACACGATTAAAACAGATGTACGCAATACGAGCAGCTTTGCAACTTCATCTATACAGTAGAACCCCGATTATCCGCGGAATAGTCTGACAAGTCCACCGCGAATAACGAAAATGAGGTGCAAACACGAAAATAAAATATTTCAGCATGAAAACTATGTTTTATCAGTACTGGAATTATGAAACTATCCATCTATAAGGTCGTGTACAAATCACAGGAAGCCTATAGATTAACTATGGGACCGCGGATCATATGCTCGCGGACAATGGGGGTTATACTGTATTTTGTGGTGTACACAGCTTAGGAACTTCCGATATACTCACTTCCTTTTGGCTGATAACTTCCCATTGCCTTCAGCATTACGAACTGTGGCGAATTGCTACGAAACTAAAATCAGCCAAAACCGACATTTTTGCATTTATGGCCAATAATATCCCACCAATGTCTTCGAAATAATACAATAACTTTTCGTTACAACCACTTTTACGCAACAGTCACTCTCACAAGAGGAAATTGAATTTCAGCAATTTAAACGCCGAGAAAGTGAAAAAAAGTTTAGAGAAGCATTCACTTCCCGGTGTGTGTCGCTGAGTACGTCATCCGAATAATAACATCATTGCGGCATAAATCACCGTTCGAGTTTCCCCGCACCGGGTGATTTTAATCTAAGCCAAGATAAACGAGTTTTAGCAATACTGAACTGTGTCATGTAATCAGTAAAGCGGATGAGGATGAGTGTTGAAGACTTAATTGGGTATTATGCGTCATTGAAGAATATTTGCTTTGATCCTCTATGAATGGTTATGTAACGCTGATGTATAAAACGTAGACAAAATCCTTCTTCAATATTCCCGTTGATCGTTGATTAACACTTGTTTGATAATTATTTTTCTTCTTCCACAGGTAAGCGCTACTCGATCCTTGGATGACCAAAGTAAATTTTTCTTCCGAAAGGTTCCGTAGGTATGATAAAAGCTAAATAATTGAAACTAGATGACCATAATTACAATTCTAAAACTCGAGTCATCGAAAATTACTTTTGGACACCCCCTTTCGGAAATCCGGCTTGATCTGGTTTAAAACTCGCGAAGTCGTTGAAATTTGTCAAATCTACCGTATTCAGTTTGAGCTTGAATATTTAAAAAACTGGTAGACTGAAAACTTCGTAGTTGCTCTCCGTGATTAACCTGAATCAGCGAAATTATACGAAGAACTCTCTGAATGGAACTTGAGAGCAAACCATTTTCATTGTAGGGGAACTGCGGGTAATACGGACAGTGGAGGCAATATGGACAGGTGGTTGATTTGTATAGTAACATTTTGAGTTTCAGATTTCTGTTAATGAGAACACCTTCTACATGTTATTCAATAATATTTTAACCACCCTATGGCAATGAACACTGAGTGGAAAAAAGTGGAAAAGTTGTTTCCCTTTTGATCAAACCGAAAATCATAAATGATTCCGCGTGTAGATGTAATTTGAGCGACTTCGATATTAAGCATTTTGAGTGGTTTAATATCAAAGTTTAATTCGCTGATGGTTATATTTCGTTTTGTTAGTTAACAGAGAAGCGATATTGTACGTTATTGAATGTACGGAATAGTAAATTCATTTGTGAGTGGAAAATCTAAATTATTGAAATAATTGTACTGTTAAATCTATTTCTAAGGAATGTCCTGCGTCTATGAACGGAAATCAAATCTCCAAAGGTGAAATGTTTAGAAGCTGACTGGAACCAAAAGCAAAATATTTGAGGTTCTGTCCGTTTACACTGCTGAAAAACACAATATCACTTTTAGATGGATTAATTAGATTTTTTCATCATTTGTGCTGAAAAAATATGTTAGGTAGCTCGATGAAATGTGTTCGAGCACCCCCTCGTGTAGCATAGTTCTCTAGATAAAATTGTTAGTTATAGCTAGTTAAGCATAGAAGGCTTTGCTTTTGCGAAAATTTTAATTCGTTCTTAGAATAAAATCGCCAGATCGGTCGGATACGTTTTTCCCTCACTGCGTAGAAATAAATGGATTTCTAAAACCGCGAGTTTTCATTTTTAATTTGTGCGAAAAAGTCCATTGAGAATATAACGCGTGTGTAAAGGTATAAGGTCCGGGTCCGAACACCTTGGTTGAATAAAATTATTCCTCTCACGAACGATAAACCTCTACGCTTCGTATATTACAAATCTGTCCATATTCCCCCACTATATGTTCATATTACCCGCATCGAAAAAAAAATTATAAGAGGTTGTGTCCAAGACACGACCGCATTGTTGACGTAGAACTACGCTGTTATTTTATTCAAGTCGCTTGTTTATAACTTCGGATATTATTTTATAATGCTGTGAATTTTAGAAATAACTGTTTAGCAGAATGGTTTGATCGCCCTGAAATGGTATTTTAAATTGTAGAATCAGTTGTTGATAATTCATTGATGATTCATTATCGCCCTCGCAGAACAATACCCTAATCCTATCGTATGTTACAATTTGTTTCATGTCATTGCATTAAAAATTTACCTCGAACGCTATTCCGGTGGTCTTTTTCGCAATTGACATAGACTCGGCTGCAGTCGATTATATACTTGTTGCACCAGTACCATTATACCACATCATATAACTACATCCATATATCTTTGGCACCGTATGGAAACAACAACAAGAACAATATTCGCAAGTATCAAATATCATGCTACCTGTTATTTAGTATTGCCTCAGTGGAATCCCACCTCTAGGAATCGTCGTACAACGTAAGTCAAGCGCCAAAAAAGCGTTTGTTATAGCATGCATACAAAGCCATACATTGGTGGCTCAAAGCTACTAGAAATATTTACACTTCTCATCATTTTGCGCTATTCTATAGTATCATTACAGCTGCATAATTTGCACCACCAAGGCACACGGGAGCAGATACAAATGGGGTATCAGCGTAGCGAAGATGAACTATTTTTACGTACGGGTTATGAAGCACGCACGTACGCACACAAATATCCACATATCGATGGCTTGAAGCATCTAAATATACACACACTTATCTCCGTTTTGCGCTCTTCTCAACAGCCTTTTCTATTAATATTGCCTGTCTAGATTAGTTGTTAGCAGTTTTACCTTAGCTGTGTAGCTCAAAACATTAATGCAATGGCATCAGTTTGATGCAATGACTACAATGCAATGCGAGTGAGTAACTTGGTCGCGTCCACCCCAATTGCTTTAAGAAAGGCACTCGATCCCGCGCCATCCAGCTTGCCCAGCAACGGTGTTGTCCAGTCGGTGTCTTTACGAAGAAAGAACGTTTGCCTCAATTCAATTCTTTGTTTTTAGGAGGCTTTAAACTTTGCAGTTCTTTCTACTCTAAGCTTGCCTCAGCGAGATCCACTGTTTATAGGCACTGTAGGCAAATATTCCCCTTCGTTCTTCTTCTTTTCCTTTTATAAGGAGATAGTGATCCCCGATAATCGTTCGATTAATCGAATACTTCCTACAGAAATCGATTATTAATCGAACGAATACTGCACAACCAATAATCGAAGCGAACGAATAATTTACGTCGTATCATCGATCCAAACTCAGAGAGAAAAAAACGTACGGCCGCTGCAGTTTTATCCTGAAAACAAATCATTATCTTTGACGCTCCCCTAAGTTCGTAAACAAAGCTCAATGCCGTCAACGTGAATTATTTGGGCCGATTAATCGTATCGAATAACAAACTGCTGAAAACTATTCGATTAGCTGATGAACGATTAATTTCAAAAATCGGGGATCACTACACGGAGACTTTGAATCTTACGATTTCCCCTTCGTTGCTCGTTATTGACAGCTCTGTTTGGGAAATCACACAAATAGACAGAACAAATGGTTGGGGAAATGAGATCGCTTCCAATTTTCGTCAATTTAAACCATATACAGACAATGGGTAGTAATGTATAGCATATCAAACAAAGTTTAGAGAATTTCCGATTCGATTGGTATGTAAATCGCGAAAATCCGTTCACAGCAAAAATAGTTATTAACGTTTACTTTATTTCATAAAAACGTGACCTGTTTTCTGATTTGGCACCCTTATTGTAAGACGTAGTTCTACGTCAAAAAAAGTTGTATTTTTCGGTCTGTTTTAATTTCAGTAAAAAAATATTGAAAAACATTTGGCCGATCAAGTTTAAGGGGTCTTCGTAGCCTAATTGGTTGCGTGTCCGCTACTAAGCGAACGATCATGAGCTCATAACTCAGGGCACTCAGCTACTATGTCCACGCAACAATCATCATGTGACGGTAATACCAGCCCCTTGCCGCTCACATTACGATCTGCTGCATCGGTAATTGGCACTATTAATAACACAACAATGGAAACAGTCCAACAGTCAACATTCGAACAATAGGAATATTCTTATGCCGAAAAAGGCGGCATGTGTTGTGTATCGAATAGCAATACTTTTAGGCCTAAACAGCTACTGTGTAATAGACAAAACAAATGTTTATTGATGGATAGGAATACTGTTACGCCTATAAATGACTACAGTGTAATATACAACAAAATTTATCTTAAGATAAAAATGTACACAAATAAATTCGGCTCTGTTACAGCTGAATTGCTAAATGAACCTAATAACCAGATGGGATATAAAAAAGTCGAAAAACAGTATATTGAATTGCACGAAACTGAATTTAAGTTTTGGAAAGCATGAGTTTCTAAAGCAGTGTGATGCGCGCCTCATTTTACATACACACACGTCAAATTTTAGCGCCCATATAGCAAGGAATGAAAACAACAGCGGTGCAGCGGTGTTGATCCTATTGGCTTGATTAGTTCTCGAGTTATGTAGAAATTTGTGTTTCATTTGTTCGGCAGCCCCCCAAAGAGAGTAGTCAGTCAGAGTCAGTAGTTTCCGAGTCCATAAGAATCAGTAAGACAGATAGACAGACAAACATCACTCCATTTTTATATACACTCAACGAAAAAATTAGAGGAACAGAGTGCAATGTCGGAAATTTTAAGTGATTTTTGACATGCTGTATCTTCGTAAAATATCAACATATACCGATGGGATGTACATCATTTTGAAGCTACGACACAGGTCCTAGAATATGTTACGTACATATTTTTATCTTGGTGTATGTAGGTGTAGTGGGCAATAATATCGGGAAGAAATGAAAAATCGATTTTTCTCTGTTTTTCCAAAGATTTTGTGGACTAACGCAATTTTTTGCTTGGCAATTCAACAGTAAATCCATTTAAACTTATCAACCAGCCTTCATTTGTTTCCTAGAACGTTCCTGTGGGACCTTCCCATACAGAGATATTTCTGTTCGAATTAAAAATTAGCTCTTCGTCTTTGATGATGAATTATTCAATAAACAACCATCGCACCGCAAATCGAGAGGCAGTTTTGAAAAATCCAATAAATTCTGCACATGAATATTTTTTCACTCACTTTTTTTTATCCCTTTTGTTTTATTTTAGGCTCATTAGCATTTTAGCTGTAACAGAGCCGAATTTTAATCGTGTACATATCACATATTTATCATATCTATAATTAGCACATTACTTTACACAGTTGCCATTTTTCGGCGTAGAGTATTCCCTTCTATACCATTGCAAATGGTACACATTTACACAGTAGCCATTTAGGCGTAAGAGTTTTCTATCTGTTCTTCCATTATCCAGTTAAGACTGGACAGCGGAGACAGTCGTTGATCCATTGTTGAGTTATTTATAGAACAGCAGCCCGATGTTTCTGGCAGAGCAGAGCAGTTGTATGGATGAATCGATCTTATTTCGACCGTGGATCGATCTCCATCGCTGATGATTGTTGCGTGGACGTAGTTATTCTGTAACAACACAAAGATGGACAATGGGGGCCCTGAGTTTTGAACTCACGATCGATCGCTTACTAAGCGAACGCGCAACCAGTGTGGCTACGGAGACCCCCTTTTTTTTTAATTTGACGAATAAATATTTATTCTTTTTTTTGCATCGAATTCAAAAAAGTGTCAAAAACAGTATTTTTATAGTGCTTTATAAAATTCACTGTAATTCTGCAAATATCGCAGTAAGTTCTAATGTTCGCAAGCAAATTTTAAGCCTAGTGTATTCCCTGAATATCTGTGAACGTTTCATATTGATACGTTCAGCCGTTTTTTCTAGCCAATTTTTCAAAGTTTGGAGTAAATTAGAGGAAGATTTAATGGCAAATCGTACCAGAAGTACACAATCCTTTGCGACTCTCAGAATGAACGATTTGTAACTTTCGTCTTTATGAGTTTCAATCGGTGAATCTAGAAAAATCATATCTCAAAAACGAAAAAAAACATCTCTAATTCTTGGATATGTTATGTAAAAAAACTCAGTTTTCAAGAAAAAATATAAAAAATGATGCCCTTGGTCCCGAGACCATGTAAACTATAAAATGATAACCGGTTTTATCGAGCAGCATTGGTCCTATCAGATAGTCAGCGAACCGGTGCAGCGTGTGAAGTACGACATGGGATGAAAAAGTTTAAAAATTATGTCATTTATTGACGATTATCATAATTCACTCGGAGTATGGAACAACAAAATTATAAATCATAAAGACAATATCATCAGAAGGTACATCTTGCAGCCGTTCCGGTAGCAGAGATATAAGACAAAATAAAAATGTGCGCAGGTATCAACAAGTATGATGTTGCCCCGACGGAATTGTGGCTTTAGATACTCTAAAATTATTGGGATTGTATAAAGGCGATATTGAAATGAGCTTGAATATGTTGTATATGTTCTTCTGTGTGTAATTGGTGATCAAATGAAGGTTTTATTTGAAAGGTTGTTGTCTAATCATATAATGGTTAATGCACGTCTCCATCATGTTCTATCAAAACATTGCATAAGTTGGTGATGTCGAGAATTAATGAACTCAACTCAGAAGCAATTGTTCTCAAAGTCCTACGTAAAGTTTCTGTCCGTACCTCTAGGTTCAGACCCTTCTCCTTTTTTGTGCGTTGAACTTGGTATCGATGTTTTAACAACGTACGTTGAGCTACAGAGGACCTTTGAATTTAAGTCTACATTACGTATCACATTTTATTCACGATGACTGGTTTGAGGTGTTAACAATGTTGCACCTATTGGAATATTTAGCACATGGAGTCAAAATGAACTCCGCCATGTACCGGGAACAATTTTGCAAGGGTGCCCTCAAGGTTA
Source organism: Toxorhynchites rutilus septentrionalis (assembly GCF_029784135.1). Taxonomy (NCBI): domain Eukaryota; kingdom Metazoa; phylum Arthropoda; class Insecta; order Diptera; family Culicidae; genus Toxorhynchites; species Toxorhynchites rutilus. The sequence goes on from NC_073744.1 coordinate 71,368,279, forward strand.
TCTTGTAAGTTATGGTCAGTTCCAAAAATGTCATAATATCGATACCCTGAAACAAGACATTCATTGGGGATGTTCCGGAGGAGTACATCTGGATAACTTGCAGCTTGCTAAACGTTCTGAAAGTTGAAAGTGTTTTTTATTCTTTTTTTCATTGATAAAAATACAATAGATTGTAATATTTGAAAAATACAATTTGAATTAGTGAATCTGTAGTGATTTTGCTTTACCGCCTCTGTGCAAACTCTGCACTGGGCTTGCTTTGTGTATATTGTGGGAACGTTTTCTGAAGTAAACGATTTCGCACATCCGATCCGCATGTTAACAGAGCAGATACTGACGGTTTGCCGCAGCAAAATCAATATTATTTGCACTACTTCATATTCTTTTTTTCGCTCGGATATGATGATGCAAGATGCCAATGGTGTTTGTGTACTTAAATTGTCGTTATTGGTCTGGTTTGTGAAGCACAGAAGAAATGAATGAGAAAATGGTAATGCTTCCACCTCTCTTCAATTTCAATTATTAATGGACTGGGAAAGCGTAATAAATTTCAAACATATCTTAACAACTCGATTCAATAAGCATTCAATCATTTCATATTCATTCGCAGCAAAAAAAATGTTATTAATGTTCAAACTAACAGTTCGGCTGAAAAATTCATAAGACTGACGACTAGATGGCGCCTCTTGCAAAAATCTACTTGACAAAGTATATATATATATATATATATATATATATATATATATATATATATATATATATATATATATATATATATATATATATATATATAGAATATATATATATATATATATATATATATATATATATATATATATATAGTATATATATATATATATATATATATATATATATATATATATATATATATATATATATATATATATATATATATAGAATATATATATATATATATATATATATATATATATATATATATATATATATATAGAATATATATATATATATATATATATATATATATATATATATATATATATATATATATATATATATATATATATATATATAGAAGAAGAAGATAGTTCGGCTGAAAAGTTTATGAGGTACCGCCAGTCGGGGTGACATTGGGCCTGGGGGGTAACATTGAGCCAAAACCAAAAATGTTTCAAGTTGATTTTTTTTTGAACACGCTTGATGAGATAATTAAAACTTTATGTAGAGTGAAAGATTACGTATTTCTCTAATTGTTAGAGGAAGCCACACATAACAAAACTATTTTGATTCGTTTCACCAGTGCCTTAAAGAAAGTCGCCATGGATACCATAATAAATCGTTGCCGAAATTTGTACCCTATAAACCGTCGCACACACGAGATTGGCTAAATCTGACAAATGGAAGGTGCATTGAGGCTCCATTAAAAAGAATCTAATCTAATTTGGAGTTGTGCTGTTTTCCCTCAGACAAGAATGTTTTGAGCTTGTTTGGGGTGACTTTGAGCCATTGGTTCAGTGTGCGGATTCCACCAACACACGAATAATTACCTGTAAGCACCAATACACTCGCCTTGTTTACTATCAAACTCCGCATGTTTGTTGGCAGTTTTGATTTCATCATTTTTTGGCTCGCGGACTGAACAGTATCGTAAGTGAAATATTGAATAAAGGCATTTTTCCTCATTTTAGGACATTTCAACAGGTAGGGTGGGGTGATCAATGGGGCATTCAATTCTATGCAGGGGGTTTCCACGCCTATTCACATAAAAGTGCGTTAACTCGTTTTGTTCAGTAAAAAATGCGATGCATCATGTTGAAAAAAATAAGCGTTGTAAGTTACTGTTTGCTCTCTGCTTCGAATGGCTTCTCCCAGTGATCAATTAGTTCCTTTTTTAAAGCTTTCAAAAGATATTTAGCTCTGCTTTTCATATAAATATGTATTTTCTACTGGTTATCAACATAATTTCATATCATATATTCAACATAATAGCCTTCGAGGGCGATATAGCGATTATAGCGATCTTGCAACTTTTAGATACCATTTTTATAGTACTCCTTCGGTTGTTCCTCAAATTAGGCGTCAGTTTCGGTAATCACTTCATCATCGGTCTTAAATTTCTTGCCATCGAGCATTCTTTTCAGGTCTGCGAACATAAAATAGTCGCTGGGGGCCATATCTGAAGAATACGGTGCATGCGGAAGCAATTCGAAGCCCAATTCATGCAGCTTTGCCATCAATACACGAAATTTGGATTTTTCCATTTTTTTTCACAATAACAAAAGTTACTTCACTCTCAATGCTGTAACTCACGAACCAATCGACCAATTACTGTCAAATTTTGACATATATCCATTGAAAGATGGTGCTTTGTGATAGTCAAGTAGATTTTTGCAAGAGGCGCCATCTAGTCGTCAGTCTTATGAATTTTTCAGCCGAACTGTTAGTTTGAACATTAATAACATTTTTTTTGCTGCGAATGAATATGAAATGATTGAATGCTTATTGAATCGAGTTGTTAAGATATGTTTGAAATTTATTACGCTTTCCCAGTCCATTAATAATTGAAATTGAAGAGAGGTGGAAGCATTACCATTTTCTCATTCATTTCTTCTGTGCTTCACAAACCAGACCAATAACGACAATTTAAGTACACAAACACCATTGGCATCTTGCATCATCATATCCGAGCGAAAAAAAGAATATGAAGTAGTGCAAATAATATTGATTTTGCTGCGGCAAACCGTCAGTATCTGCTCTGTTAACATGCGGATCGGATGTGCGAAATCGTTTACTTCAGAAAACGTTCCCACAATATACACAAAGCAAGCCCAGTGCAGAGTTTGCACAGAGGCGGTAAAGCAAAATCACTAGATACAGATTCACTAATTCAAATTGTATTTTTCAAATATTACAATCTATTGTATTTTTATCAATGAAAAAAAGAATAAAAAACACTTTCAACTTTCAGAACGTTTAGCAAGCTGCAAGTTATCCAGATGTACTCCTCCGGAACATCCCCAATGAATGTCTTGTTTCAGGGTATCGATATTATGACATTTTTGGAACTGACCATAACTTACAAGATAACCTTGAGGGCACCCTTGCAAAATTGTTCCCGGTACATGGCGGAGTTCATTTTGACTCCAAATTAGGCATATGGAGGTTTGAGGGTGCAATAAATGTTTCTATGGTGGTTAGACACTCCAAACCCCTCTCTAAGAGGGGGCTGCCATACAAATGCAAAATAAATTTCTGCATAACTCGAAAACTAATCAAGCAAATGGAGCCAAATTTGTCATGTGAAAATTTTAGGGGACACGAAACGTTTCTATGGTGAATGGACACTCCTCCCCCCTCTCTAAGGGGAGAAGAGGGGAGGGGTCTGTCTATCATATTTTCAGTATCAAACATTTATTCCATGTAACGGAGAAACATGTTATTTGCAAGTGGTTGAAAAATCGTGAACGAGAATTGTGTCTGAAAATAATCTGATATTATAATGATGAGTTTTGGTAGAAGTACTAGGATTTTTTTAGTAAAAGGTAAATTCAACGGGGTCGATTAGAAGATCAATCAATGAACAGTTCTGTGATTGGACTCATGAACTTGCGCTTAGTAAGAAAACGTGAATGGTTGAAGGTATTGATAACAAAAACAAATTTTGGGCGGGACGAAGTTTGCCGGGTCAGCTAGTTATTCCATAAAAATGTGAGATGTTTTGCTGATTTTTCACCCTCAATGAAAGACGTAGTCCTATAGCAAAAATTGATACTGTATAAGAATACGATTACGACGATTTGGTAAGAATTGTTTTTTCAAAAATATTGCTCTGAATGCATGAATCTATAGGATTGAATTATTGGATGTTCCATCACGAACGCTCAGCTGAGCTATTGACGACATCGGAGAGTTAAAGCGAAAAATGTTTCCACTCTGTTCATTTGTGAAAATAAAACTTTTTCTTCCCTAGATCCATATTTTTCATAACCGCCGAAACAGAAAAATCCCACAATTACAATGTTGTTCACAGCTGAGTTTCGTCAAAGCAGTGGCGACAGGTTATTTAACGCCACTCAAAACATCTCATCTGCGCCTCGTCAAACGAAGTGGTTTATTTTTCCCAGAGTCAGCAAACACCTACTTGGGGCCATCGAACGCGGCACCGTTCATTCGCGAAATTTGCGCCACGGTGAAGGACGGTTGAATGCAGCTCCCATCCTGTGACCCTTCGCGTTGAAGAAGCATTGTTCCACACCATGTTTTCCCTGCATATCTTGGTTGGCCCGTCTGTGGGTGTTACAAGTTAATGTAACAATGGATTTACGGTTCCGTTTAGAAGCTAATCATTTATTACTCACCGGAAGTGAAAGATAAGTGGAATCTGGTTGCAGTAGACCCCTACGGCGGGCCGTAAATTAAAATGAATGTTCGCTAAGGGTATGATTTGAATTTACTGACTGTTGATGAACTTTGTGGGGCGAAGAAGTCATACCATCGATTAATATGCATGTAAGGAGAATATTTCTTGACATTTCCGCATTCTTACGAAAATTGTGATCTGACTGAGGTATGAAGTCTGAATTTTCATGTATTTGTTTCATCTGATGCCTGTATCCGTATCACGCTGTCACTAGGTCAGGGAGATCGAATTGAACAGGGCGTGGAATCTCAATAAATAATGTATCAGATGTGACCTCTGAATGAGAACGTGGAATCACATGCTACATTCTCGTTGCAAATCTGTAGACCAAAACGACAATGATTACTGAAACTCAAACTCAAATTGCTTATGTCAACCAAAATGGAAATAAACACCGCGTTGAGCTCGCGTGGCAAAGTATTGTCCCAGTCCCAACATATCTAGGTTACGGCAGGCCTGAGACAAGAATGACACAGGACGGAAAAAAGAGGCGACAATATAATAGCAATATCCAAACCAGAGAACACAGAATGGAGCACATCTCATAATTTATGCCACCCTTTGTGTTCCGTCAGAACACAAATTAAGACACATCGTAGTTGGGGTGAATGTAGTCTCCACAGCGAATGAAATCCGGTTTGAAGACACTGTACTTATCTGAGGCGTGATCGGTTGTATCGAGTTTGGTGAAAGAATCAGTTGTAAAATTATGCGCATGATTGCACATTATAATACCAATCAGGTATTTGTATACCTAAAATTTGTCTGAGGTGCACAAAACCATATTTCATCATTGCTATAATTCTGTTGAAATGATTCATCTTCTATGTACGCTCGGAGGGAACACGTTTCTCATCCTCTATCAATGTCACTTCCATTCAACTGTCCCAGCATCAATAAGTACAAAAAGGGAAAAAATGCGCCGTCTGGCCTCCGATTGGCGTCCGTTGGATAAGATACTGCGCGACCTTACGAAGCAAAGGCGAAATATACGAACGTCGTAAAGAAAATATGGCTTTGGTATCCCCCGGACATCTTTCGATGGCAATTAATACGATCTGCCCTACGTCATCGTGGTGATCGCCACCTATTTGGCCGGTCTAGAAACCGGAACGCAACGAGCAAAGAAGAAAGAACATACCAAATGCAATTTATTGTCGATTCAATGTTCATACACTTCACTTACATGATACCTATATTTAACTGGTATTAAAATACCATTGCTCCCTTCGTCGCCGCGCATTTGGAGACGCGTGATCCATTACGTGCGCGATATACGATATAGGTTAAAGACGAGCGCACAGCAAAGCAGCGACTTCAATTACTACTGTGCGATGCGAATCCCATCTCCCGTGTCGTCGAATCGATCGTTCGCACCCGCCTTGGGCCTTGGATGTTACACTCCATAAATCAAGAGTGAGGGTCAGCGTCTCTGTCGTCGGTTGCACTCAATAATTGATGATAATTCCAATTGATGTCACAATAAGTGAATATTTATGACCATGCAGATTAATTCCCGTTTGCATTACAATATTTTCCGAATCAGAGCATGGGTAGGGGGAGTGGGGGTATATCACCCTAAGAAATATATCCATTTCCAGCGTCCACATACTGGTTCAATTCCCGTTTTTCGAAAAAAAATTTTTTTATCCCATTTATTTATTTAAGGCTCATTAGCATTTTAGCAGTAACAGAGCCGAATTTTAATCGTGTACATGTCACATGGTTATCATATCTATAATTAGCACATTACACAGTTGCCATTCGCCAGTATTCCTTCTATACCATTACACATGGTACATTCACGGAGTAGCCATTTAGGCGTAAGAGTTATTCTTTCTGTTCTTCCATTATCCAGTTGGACCACCGGACAGCGGAGACAGTTGATTGATCATTGTTGAGTTATTTATAGAACAGTAGCCCGATGTGTCTGGCAGAGCAGAGCAGTTGTATGGATGAATCGATCTTATTTCGACCGTGGATCGATCTCCATCGCTGATGATTGTTGCGTGGACGTAGCTATTCTGTAACAACACAAAGATGGTCAATGAGGGCCCTGAGTTTTGAACTCACGATCGATCGCTTACTAAGCGAACGCGCAACCAATGTGGCTAAGGAGACCCCCTCGAAAAATATTGTAGCTCAACTTTTTGTTGTTCAAGATTGCAAACGACTTTTACCAGAAAAAATAGATAGAAAAAATAGAACATTTTTTTGGCTTGGAGGTAAAGTCACCCAGTCCCAGGTCACCCAGAGGGGGCAAAGTGGTCACACGAACATATCATGCTAAATGGGATAGATTTATGCGCTTTTCTTGTCCAAAATTGTTCAATTCTTTTTTGAAATAGCAGGTGTTTGTATGAAATATGAAGGCCCTAGAATAGTAATTTAAATTTTCTCATGCATACAAAAACGTAGTATGAAACACACAACGTTTCGCATAATGAGGCTTGGTTTTGGTTGGTGTGACTTATTGTTCCAGGTTCAAAGCCACAAAAGGAACGAAATTAAGAGCAGAATGTGATAAGGTATATCAGCTTTAGTGAACTGAACATTGTAAGTCGTTATTCAGCACTGACTATTTTGCCTCCAAACATAAGAGTAATTTCTATGCGAATAAATCGCTGAAATGAAACAAAATATTTGTTTACCTATCCAGGAGTATGAGAATAGTTAACCAAACTGATAATTTGTCCAAAAAATCAGATAGAACAAACTAAATTTCATGAGAAATTTCTTAGATACGATGCGCACAGAACTACGGCTGAATGGTTTTCGAGAGAGCGATTTCTGTTTTTATTTATATTTTGACATGTGTCAGCTCTACTGAGGTACAGGGTGTTACGGCCCAGACGGAAAGCTATAAAAACGAACACATCTCGATTTTAATACATACAACTTTATCTAAACACTTTACATTACACAAAATACCTAACACCTAACACAATACTATGAACAATTTCCGCAGAAGTAGAACCGAATCCACACCTGCAAAGAAAGAGTAATTGGGGATGCTATATATCTGAATATTAATTTTTACTTACCTTTTCAACACGGAACAAAACCTGATACACATTATTTGCACCTCTTGAAACACAACAGCACAACAAAACAACATATAGACAACATATAAACAGCACAACAAAACAACATATAGACAAAGAACCCGCTATACAACGCGCAATTGTGTTATAGCGAATATTCCAGACGCAATCCAAACAAACGCTATTCATATGACTATGGGCCAATCGCATAAATAGGGCACGAAATGTTGAGAACAGGTTCAGTTGCAAATAAACCTTCGAACAGTATAGACCAGGGGTTTTCAGATTTTTTTTTATGGCAGAGCACTTTTTATTGCAAAATTATTTGCAATAGCACCTGCATTTTTTAATCAGCAAAACAAGTCCTATACGCATTGACATTACCCAACTGGGAACAACTCTGTTACAGTTGCGCGTCGCAGTTACACGACACCTGATCTGAAGTAAACAAGATAAATCACTATTTCTCATCTCTACATCTTTATCGGGTAACCAGTCTACTCTACTCGTCATACTAGAACTCTGCTCAGAAACCTATCTGGGCGGAGACACAGGGTGACCCAAAAGTCATGAAACTCATCGACCTTAAGGTGACTATCGATATTGCAGCTTTAGTTAATAGTTATACTACCAAACAAGCAGATGACCAATTTGCCCCCACTTCCCCCGTAATGTGAAAGCAACCAACTGTGGAGCACTCGGAAAACAACGAAACATCACTTATTCATATTAGTTTGGGGAAAAATAAATCCATAATTTTTCCGGTAGATCGCTATAATGATCCCATATCTCACGTTGTATAAGGGCGATCGAGTTATGCTAGATGGCGTTAGACATTTTATAGTTATACTCCAATAACACACAAAATGCAAGCCAAATTGCTATAAATGTGAATACAGTGTATGCTCCTCTATGGATTATGAAAAATTGTTTTTTGAATTTAGTTCTTTTAACCCTTTGCGCTCGGAATTAATTTCACTTGAAAGAGATCTTCTCATATTTTCACGCTAATAGCATTTTGTTTATACCGAGTACCGTTACTTCTTATTCATAGAAACTTCTTATACGATCGTGAAAATGTTCACTGGACATTAGAATTAATTCAGAATAAAAATTAAAGTAGGGGGTCTCCGTAGCCACATTGGTTGCGCGTTCGTTTAGTAAGCGATCGATCGTGAGTTCAAAACTCAGGGCCCTCATTGACCATCTTTGTGTTGTTACATAATAACTACGCCCAGGCAACAATCATCAGCGATGAAGAACGATCCACAGCCGAAATAAGATCGATTCATCCATACAACTGTCCTGCTCTGCAAGAAACATCGGGCTGCTGTTCTATTAATAACTCAACAATGATCATATCAACTGTCTCCGCTGTCCAGTCTCACTGGACAATGGAAGAACAGAAGGAATACTCTTACGCCTAAATGGCTACTGTGTAATGTAATGTACCATATGCAGTGGTATAGAAGGAAAAGGAATACTATTACGCCGAAAAATGGGAACTGTGTAATGTGCTAATTATAGATATGATAAACATGTGACATGTACACAGTGTTTGCCAAATGATCCATTCACTGAAAAAAACGCTTTCGTGCGTTCAAATATGATCATACCCAAATCATTTTCCCCAGCGGCATTCTTTTGTTGTTACGTGCCGCAAATCGACGACACAAAAGACAACGAGACAACTCTGCATCGGTTCGCACTTCATGATATACTGACACGTAAGCAAAACCATCATATACGCTTTCGGTGCAGAAAGTTCGTTTTCTTCTTTGCCTCTAACATATACATATCGACCTCTCCATGCATCATGAAACAGCAGGATCGTACGGACTACGCAAAGCGAATGATTCATATTCAGCTAATGTAGCAGATCCTGATCTTTAAATCTCAGAGAGTGCAAACTATATGATTATTTAGCTCAGTAGAGGCTAAGAGAAGGGTAGACGGATCATATTTTCCATTTTTAACGCCGCTATCCCTTGAAATATGTATATTCATATAGACCGCATAGTTTTACTAGCAACTAGCTCTCTTTTCCCATTCGTTGCTCTCCGCAAATGGTGACCGAATGATGACGTAATTTTACTTATATCATTGATTGCTTTGCACTTGTCTGTGCAGTGGGTTTCGCTATAGTAGAGCGGGACGATATATGCGGTTCAAACTTGTATGCAGGCTTCGAAAATAGTTTGCGATGTTTGATACAGCTCGAATATGCAAACAACAATCTTCCTTCCTCTCTTAGTTTAATCATGTAATGTAACACAAGTGATTACTGTCATTCATACAAGTATCTGAATGATCCTCTCATATTTGGTTATACATATGTTCGTGAGAGGTTACTTGCATGACACATTGTGTATCATTCGATTTTGATCGAAATCCAAACACTGCATGTACACGATTAAAATTCGGCTCTGTTACAGCTAAAATGCTAATGAGCCTAAAATAAACAAATGGGATAAAAAAATAATGAAAGTATTACATCGTTGAATGAAGTATTCAGTATGATTCCTTGCTTTGGTGGCTGAGAGCAGATAAAAGACCGCAAAGGGTTAATTGTTCAAGAATCTGTAAATTCCACTCTTCTCATACTGCAAATGGTGACCCTGAAAAGGCCGTTTCTTTCTTTCGAGCGGGATGGAAAGGTTGAAATGGTAGACAGTATCCGAAACCATTAGGCATTTATACTGTATACAGGTAATCCTGTTTTTGTGGGGACCGCACAAAAAAATCGTACAAAACCTAGCAAAAATGGTTTTCGTTACAAGTTGCGAATCGAAAAAAGGGGACCCCTTGAAAAAGTTCCTCCAAGAAAATAACTCAAATTGTGATGATTTCGCAAACTCTGATTATTTTGATTTTGTTTTCCTGCTTTTCATTTGCGCGTAGCTGTGCTATGTTTTAGCTGCATGTCGGAACTTGTTGCTATTAGAAATCATATCATGCACAACGTATTGCATTTGATCAAACAATAGGAGTGGGAGCTCTTTTGTCAGTTGCATACGAACTACAATTCATGCATTCACGCTAAATCTTATGAGTAATTCCAGGCCAAATCTGTCTCGACTCTTTCAGTTTTTTTAAACTCGGTACATATGATGGCAGCTACCCAGAACTATATTTTCAAAATCACATGAACAAATTAAATTACGACTGATTTTTTAAAAGGGCGTATTCAAAATCATGTCTGATCAAAATATAATGTTTGACGAAATTGTTGAAAAATCTTTATCAAAAAATGAATTCAAAATTAAAAACTTTGATATCTCAGAATGATGATCGATATATCAAATTGAAGCCAATTAGCTAGTCTTTTCCGAAAGAATATTTCATATTTTTTTTTATTTTCGTAATCATTGATTGTATTTGTTTTTTGTTGTTTACATGGCTTTGGACTAGAGGGATTTTTGTCATTTTCAAGTTATGATTTTTCAAAGTTAACCGATGGTTAAAGGAACCGAGGTGACTCCAAGCCACCGAGGTAAAGCGATCTGAGTCGAGCGCCGAACCGCCGTCGGAAGCGAAGGTCTCTTGCAAGCAAACCTGTGTACCTAATTGCCCGGTTAGTTTTAAACATGGGAGACGATCCTTGAGTAATGGTCGACCGAGCGTTATTGAGCATCGGACGGCGTACATTTGCCTGGTGCATTACGTTTTATAATTCATTACAATTCAAAATTATTGTACCATAATCTGAAGAAGTCGCCACACTTATAGGTATTATGGTTTAGGCATTTAGGTTTTTTTTAAATGTTAGGTTAATAAAAATATTGCGATTTTTACCGTGTGGCAAAAATTTTGTAGCCATGAGGCTTTTTCCGCGTCTGAATATTTCTAGTTTACTTTTGTGACATTATGCTCTTTTCTCTGCGGTTATTTCTGTTACTCCTATTTACTTTGCGATTTCTTCCGGTAATCGCCGAGAAATGCAGCAAGTTTCCTAATGTTCATTGGAAGTTTTTCCAATGTAATTCCTTTTTTTTCTCCCAAATGATCGTTGCTAACGGAAGAGCTGAGAAGTTCTAGTGCTCAACGTCTTATATTCAACGTATTCGCGCCCTTCTCAGAAGCATTCGTACCACGTGTAAGCTTTTGCTATAGTTATCTATCTCAAAGTTTGAAAAACGGAAAATGCACAGAGAGAAGAAGATGCAGAGAACCAATATTTGTTTGCTGTAACATGTGTATGAGTTCCTCCAATCATCATTCAAAGCTGTTTGGAATATGTTGTACCGAAAAAAAAAAGTAAACAGATCATCAAATTGCAACACATTCCAACATATGAACAACGTCGCATCAAACGAAAGCGAAATTTCAGCCGTTCACCCATCAATCTCGTTCCTCCCACGAGCAACGTCGTGTGCGATATCCTCTGCGATACAAGTGTCAGTTCTACTGTTCAGTTCCCACCCATCATAGACCGCCCTTTGTGTTTTCAATCAGGCTAAAAAGCTCGCAAGCAGCGAACCAACAGAAAATGGTGGTAGTGAAAGACAGCAGCTGAACCGCTGATGGGATGAAAGCGAAATTTTGCCAATTCGATCGGCGGGAAAGGACGCGGGGTTCCATCATTCTACAGGTGATCTTGGAAGGGGTTGGAGAAACATGCTCCGAAAAGGCGTGGGTGGTTGTTTCTGCTAATAGCGATCGTGTTGTATGTATTCATTTAGTTTCCATTGATCCGTCACATGTGGAAACACAATGGCGCACGAGTGGGAGGCCCATCGGTTTGTGATACTGGCGATTGTGAACCGTGGGTACATACAAATTCCATATGTTGGAGGTTGTAGTCGTTTGCAGTCAATCGGATCGTACTTTACTGTATTGGCAGAACTCACTTCCTATGGAAACTAATCTTTACAGAGTCGCACTCTGCATTCTTTACAGAATACCTCGAAGAAAGCGTAAATTGCTTCGGAAAAGTTATAATCGAAAGCACGGCAGACAACGAATATGTTGAATTTGGTTCTGTGTCGCGAGCTGTACTTCCCAGAGATGCCAGATTTTTTCCTTGTAAATCTTTTCCTACGATTTTTTTTTTTTTGCAATATTCGAATGAAAAGTCCCATCTCGCGCAAATATTTTTTTTTGACGTAGATTCAGGATGTAAAACTAAAATCTAGGCACTGAACAAGCAATTAAAATTAAAGGAAAAAATTAAAGATCTCAAACGCTTTTAACTCGAACATTCCTTGACCCCTTGAACAACAATTTATTTTTATTTAGAACTGCTCTGGCAGACGATTTATTTTTTTAATTTTTCTAGAAGCATACACACAAGTATATCAAAGTAATAGATCGATATGTCTTACAGACACTACTCTCATAAAAAGAAACAAACCTCAATAATATTTGGCGACTCCAGCTCGTCATTGCCAGTTTGTTCAGGAAAGTTTATGACGAGCTGCCTTGAATCCGCAGTGATTATATTACGTTCGTCGATTTTGCCTACGGATCCATATTTCCGTTGAGCAAATCAAGAGATCTACGGATATTTCCGTAGAGCTGGAATCTCTGGTGTTTCATTCCCCATATGGTATCGAATATGGTTCGAGCACATCTATGTGCAGATGACGACAGCAACAGCTGTTATGATCGCAACTTCTTTAGGGTGGAATGTAGCAGCGGTTGGGTACGATCACGACGAAATCGTTTGGGGTCCACACGTTTCCGCAATATCACAGCCACGAGCGTTACCACTCAGGCAGTGATGTGTGTGGCACTATGGGCGCCTTTTATCTGCATGGACAGCGATTGTTTATATCGTAAAAACGGTTCGTGTGTTCGCTTCACTGTGAACTCCGCTAGTGATGATTGCGTTGATAGGCTGAAGAAGTAGCTTGTTTTGCTGCTCTTTTTCTGCCACACTTTTTTTCCAGCACTGACGAGCACCCACAGTTTTCCATTACTCTTCCCCGCAAACCTCTGACACTACCTGTCATTGCATTCATGTGCCACATACCGACGAGGAAGTGAAGTGGAAATTCAACATGATTCGTTCGGAGTATGAATGTTACGAGATTACACTGCTGCTGTTGCTGCTGACTCGAACGTCAGATCGTCAACGGTTTTTGAAAACTACGCTTATGAGGAAGCTTCAACTAGCATGATATGGGCGATAATCGTTCAATCGTAATTGTGGTCACCGGAGCAGCGTTGGCATATGACAACATCGACTATGATTTACTGCAAGACAACAAATCAACAAATCCGTAACTGTTATTGAATCAACCATACGGTTTGTTAGCATAGGATTGATTTATGTTTCTTACTTATACCACACGGGATTATTATGCAAATCAAACTCGCATAACAAAAAATCGTTTGAAATACACTAACCAACAGGAGCACTGTCCGCAAACGGAACAAAGCGTTGCACAAACGCATTCCTATCACCAACAGCAGCAAGGTCAAGAAAATTGCAACTTTGCGCTGTACGTAGCCAACATTAAAATCGCCTTTATATTCTTTCCAACCTCAAGTATTCATCGTCATTCCCCAGTAATTTATTCAAATTAATCCACAATTTCCGAGCCGATGATATGCATTTTTCTGTTTGCATTAAATCACACGAAAAGGTCAGTCACGCTTCGAGGATCTGCGGATGAGGGAACCCCCCCAATTGCGACTACTTAGCACAGGGATAATGGTACACGAAAGTGAGCGACTTTCACACGCCTTCTCGTCACGAGAGCCCATCAACTCAGAAGGGTCACTACCTGGCCAGCTGCGGTTACAGCCCGCTGCGATGTTGTTCGGTCTAGGGGTGAGCTGAATTGGTGTGCGTTATAGCTGGAAAACTCTCTGGAATGGGCACGTCTTCTGTTGTATTCTTTTTGTTCAATATTCGCAGTATCAACGGTAAAAAATATGTTTACCATTTTTCTCCCCGATGTTATTGATTACATTTACTGTGAGTATTCAGACACTCATACTGAGGGAGATGCACTCAAGAAGGTATATTACGGATAATATTAGGTTGGGGAAAAAGTTATCCATTATTTTTGGGCGAAATTCAAAACTATTTTTAATACGCTTCGGATTGTCCGATTTGGGTCAAATATGCACCGTTTTGTTGGAAACGTTGCCATTCTAAAGATAGCTTCTCTAGGTCTATATTATAGAGGTCTTGGTCCTTATTGGTGAAAAACTTTAGCAATAGATTTTTACAATCTTCTCTTGATCGCAATTTCTTATCACTCTGGAAATTTTGCAATGCGAGAAAAAGGTGGTAATCGCTATTTATGAAAAATATAAATCCAAAATGGTCGCCACCCCAAAATGGCGAAATATATATTTTTTTTAAACCCCCTCAATATGGGTATCTAATGAAAGTACTTGACTAGTAGAACACAGTTATTTAGGTAAAATGGAAATCCAAGGTGGTGACTATTTCAAAATGGCAGACAACTAATTTCGTCAAAAGCCCATCAATATGGGTATCAAATGAAAGGGCTTGACTAGTAGATCACAGTTATTTATGAAAAATGTAAATCCAAAATGGCCGCCACCCCAAAATGGCGAAATATGTCCTTTTTTTCAAAACCCCCTCAATATGGGTATCTAATGAAAGGACTTGACTAGTAGGACACAATTATTTATGTAAAACTGAAATCCAAGATGGCGACCGTTACAAAATGACAGACTACATATTTTGTCAAAACCTCATCAATATGGGTATCAAATGAAAGGACTTGACTAGTAGAACACAGAAATGGCAGACTACATTTCTTCTGAAAACCCCATCATATGGGTATCAGATGAACTAGTAAATCACAGTTATTTATGATAAATCCAACCCGCATATGGGTATCGAATGAAATGATTTGACTTATATAATATAGTTAATCATGAAAACATTCCATTCGAAATATTTTAAAAACGTTTGGGATATAAAACGGGAAGAAAACTGTGTCGTTATCGAAAACTGCTGTATTCTCCCGACTGATAATTCGACATGATCAACATTATATGGATCAAGGTCCATCAGTTCTAGTGATTATAAAAAAGCTCTGTTTGAAATGATTTCGAAGCTGGTAAAACGATCTACAAATCTTGAGTCAGACGAATTATTAACCTAACAAATACTGCTAGATCCTCGCATCAAGCAGCAAGGTTTTGGAGATAACAGAAAGTACAACTATGCACGCCAGTCGTTGATAAGGATGATAAAAATGACATCCATAGAATACACGCCTACGAAACTACCACAAATCGTTGGTGATGAAGCGCTGTCATCTGTATGGGAGGAGTTTGATGCATTGTTTGGTAATCTTCGATCCTCACATGATCCAAGAGCTGCTGCAACATCTATTGTAGATAAACATTTAGCGGAACCACATTTGCTGAGACTAGTTTTGGTGGAATGAAAGGAAATCTATCTCTCCGCAGCTCTATCTTTTTTTTTGGCGTGGGACTACGTCTAACCGGAATATATAGGGGGTAAAATGAAAACCTAAACACAGAACATGCAGGAAAAAATGCAAGATTTCGAATGCTTATAACTCAAACATTTCTTACTGGATCGGAAAGATGTTTGCATCAATCGATAGGGAATATTTCTACGCATCTATCGCAATTAATAAAATGTTATTTTTCATTAGATAAACAATTGAATACTTGTAAAATGTTAAGCGTTATCTAAACGCCCTAACTGCCTCGTTTTGATTGGCCCGATTTACGGTTCCCCTAGCATAGCCATCAAAACCAAGCAGGCTTGGGGAAATCGGCATTGTAAATACATGGAAGTAGGGGGACTTTAGTTCTCACCGATATATATTCCCTAACACAGACTTCAAAACCAAGCATCGTTGGAGAAATCGGCATTGCAAATACATGAAAGTAGGGGGTATTTTTGCTCCGACTGAAATGTGTTTCCCTAACACAGACTTCTAATCCATGGAGCGTGTGGAAATTGGCAAGCTGTCTGGGGAAATCGGCTTTGCAAATAAATGCAAAATGCGAGCACTTTTATACTCGCTTGCCTTTGTACAGTCTAGAATATGTTTCCTTAACACGGTCTTCTAGACTTAAGAACCTGGGAAAATCGTGCAGATACTAGAGACGGATGAACATTCAAGTTTAAAGCATATGTAATATAAAAAGTAGAAATTGAAGTTGTTGATTCATGCAAGCCGGGGATACTTCTGCACCCGCATGTTTTGTTTTGCACTCCAAAAAGCGTTCTCCTAACACGGATTACAAAAGCGGCTACGAACACAACGCTTTGGCTCGGTTATTCAAGGTTGCATTGAAGGATATGCCTTCACATCCTCTACTCATTGAATTTCTACGCATACCATTTGATGATTAGGCAAAATGTTGATAACCGTTTGCTGGGATAACGCCTATTGATTTAACAATATGCGTTCGACGTACATGTCAAAATCGGAACTGAGTGCCTGAAGCTCATCAAATCCAGCAAATTCGCGATTCGAGAAGTACGTAAACTTGAGAGATGCAAACTTCAGAGGGAAATGTAAAATAAAATAATCGTTTAATAATTCTTCCGTTCCACATTCTTTGTGTGGACACCAACTGGACAACATCGTTGCTGGACGAGCTGGACGGCGAGGGATCGAGTGCCTTTCTCAAGGCAAGAGGGTGGAGGTGGTAGCGCTGGAGTAGAGTAGAGTAGAGTTTTCAAAGGGCCTTTCTCAATGCTAGAGACGAGTGAACTGCAAAAGTTCAAAGTCTCTATAATACAAGACCTTCATTCCTTCTTCCGTTCATATTTTTTGTCCTAGGAATCATACCAAACGTAAAAGGACTGTCATTAAATTTACTTGTAGCGGAGAACATAATCTATCACAATGTATGAATTGACCTTACATGGCATTTATTCAGTTTTTTAACTCACACAACAATTAAATTGAATTCAGTTGAATTCGGAAATTGTTTCATTCAATCAAAAACTCAATCAATACAAACAAATGATTGCTAAACTAAGGTAGTTCCACGTCAACCTTGCGGTTATATCATAGCTATAACTCACCCATTTTTTTTTGAGAATATTATGTAGTCCGACGACTTCAGTACCATGTGAGCGAGTTTTTCCGAAAGCAAGACAAGTTTGCAGTGAAATATGTAGTAGACTTTCATCAGATAACATTGAAAATATAATGTTTATAAATAAAAAAAAATAAAGAAGATCATTGTGATGGAAATATATCATAGAAAACCTTCAGTAAAATGATATTTTTACTTTTCTCTGCACTGATTATTGTTATAAACCTTATTATTTACGTCTTCCATTCTTTACATATCCGAGTAAACCAATTCTTGAAAAGAGCCGTCGAGCCGCTCAAATGAGCCGGCTCGTTTCATTGAGCGCACGGCCCGGAGCCGCTCACTGAAATGAACCGTTTTGCCCATCTCTAGTTTAGAATATATTAACACGGCACGAAAAATGTCTTCACATCATATTGAACGAATATGAGTAATTCAAAACAACTACTTTATTGGAAATACATGCATATAGATTTCAAACTTTTCTTAATAAATTGTTGATTAGGTGAACAAACATTGCCCCCAATAAATCTATAATAACAAAACGTGTGAGTGATGAAACCATATGGTCGAGGAAAATATCAATGAAACCAAAAGATATATGAAACTTATTCCTTTTTGTTATGTTTTTTTATTATTTTGGCACTGAGAATAGAGTATCGATTGATCAATTTTAAAACTGTTTGTTGTTTTTCTCAAAACAAAACATGTCTTCTCATCTGACATCACTGATCATACCAAGGAAAACTGACTGAAGTCTCTCCAGTCTACCAAATAAAACATTTCAAAGAAACTCGTGTACTGGAATAGGATATTTTGCTCGTCTCGAAAGTGACTGAAGTCGAGACGAGACGAGACGAATTTCTCGTCGCCCCTTTCGTCGCCCCTTTCGGACTAGTGGAATAGACCCGCCACAAGTTGTACCGAAGACCGTCAACACTCCAAACGTTCGCCAGCTGAGTGAATCTCAAACGGAACCTCCATTAATTTGTAGTCAAAATGGGGAAGCAGTTGATCGACAAGGCCACGAACAGCTGAGCTGAAGAACATGCCGACATCCGTCTTTTCATCGGCCATGGCTAAGGTTCCGGCCAACTGCTGCAAGGCAGCCTGATAAAGTCAACACAAGCATTTTGTAGAGGGTTTGATAAACGTATGATATGAGGAATATTTTGTCCATTAAATAATCTTTTGTAGTTTGTTTCCATCGCCATCCGAAATTAGTCCATTTTCAAATGCTTACGTTAAAATAAGATGCAGTCATGCAAATCCCATATTTTCGACGTTTATCAAGGAAGTGGTGCTCGCTCGTTGAAACCTTTCCTTACCTTTAAGACCAATCAAGCATAAAATCAAAACACGTGCCGAAACATTGTGCTTCTTCCCCTTTCAGTTGCACCATGCAATCGCACCCGCATGCAATGTGGATTCTACGTGGTTCGTAAATTGATGGTTTAGTCCGGTTTCCATTTCCCAAGCAGCCGTTTTGACAAAGCTTCAGCGGTACCTACTCGCAGAAAACAAATGCGGAATGCGTTGGTGGAGCATTGGATATTACGAAGAGGGTGCAGTCAATTATCGTTATAATAGCAAAAGTCCGACAAGTCAAAGCAAAACGTATCGGAACTGCCGGTTTTGCACGATGCACGCTCCGTGGTATTGTTTACATTGTTACCTTTTGTTTTTTTCAGTTTGATTGATACCGGGTAGCGTATTCCGGAAGTGAAACAGCGTTGTCTTCGAGTAAAACGGGAGTTCATTTGAAATTCTAATCCACCTAAAACTAGAATGAAGAAAGTGTTTCGAGCACGTTGCTGGGCGGCATTATAATGATGAGATTTTCTCGCAACTTGTTGGCTTCAGCTATTAATTGATTGAGTAGCGCGTGAAGCATATTTCCTTAAGTTTCTCATGAAACAAAACAATGGATTGAAGGCGGGAAAAGTTTTTTTTTGCATTATCGCTCAATGCGAACTTCCAATTCACCGGGAAGTTTGCCACGATAAATGACTAGATGCGTGTACACACTTGGATCGGATATGCATTAGTTGATGTATGTGGAAGAGGGTGTTCACAACTAGCGCATCGAAAGCATGGAAGGAGTAATGGGAGCATTGGAAGGGCGGATATGTGCCTTCATTTGTATCGAATAACCTTGAGGCTTTTCTCTTGTAAATATGTAATAGCCTGGGATGAAAATGTTTCCTGGATTGTGATTATCTCTTACTAAACGTGATAGACATAATACAAATATCCCGATGACGTGATTGACATAACATAATGATTTAATTTATATTCCAAACACAATGGCGTTTAAGTATAAGATCGACTCTTTACTCTGCAAACATCATTCCTATGCAGAATAGTAAACCTCAGGAATCCAAATATTTACCGCAACTTCGAAAACGGTAAACAAACTTTTTTCAATCGAGCCAATGGTATCACATGTGTGCATATTCTCGCATATCTTATCCTTCTGTAATCGTCAACGCCAACTCAAAGCGTTCCAGCAAATCGTGAACTAGCCACCTCGCAATCCACCCACCACCGGTTCAAATTACTTCGGCTGCTCGATGTGCCTTACCATCGATTTTCGCGCATCATGCCAAACACCGTCGCTTTGCTCGGGACAAACGTGCGATGTGATCCATTCCGAAAAGCCAATCATAATCACGCTCAGAAGTATCATGTTCGGAGTCACGTTGATTGAATGCGGACCATCCGTCGTGATTTGTGTTTACCTAACCGTTTAAAAATTCCTCTCCCTCAGGGGCAGAAAGTTATGCCAGTGGGCCACGTAAACTCGAACAACGGCCAACTCCACGAAGTGTGGACAGAAGATAAATAGGTAGGGCAGAGAGACAGAGGAGCAAATCTGCACGCGATAGAATCAGGCGCCGTAATTTGTTACAGCTCATTGAGAGGCTGAAATGTCTAACCGTCAGTCGAAGCACAGATTTTGCTGGTCGCGATTGATGGAGAGAATATGCATATATATAGTATACGAAGCTGACGAGAGACCCTCGAGCTTCAGATCGCGCAAACAACGACTGACCATTGACAGGAGATCTTTTTTTCCCCCACTTTGGTACAATTTATGATACTTGATGGAGTCTAAATTGATTGTTTGCTGTGTTGCATAGAAATGACTCGAAAAAAAAACAGTGCGGCGCCTCTGGCTGTCATAAGTTGTTATGTTTTGCACCAAGTTCTCGATAGATTTACGATAATTGCGGATTCGGATCGGAGCGTTTTCATCGTCAATCATGGCTCGAATTGTGGTTGTCTTAGAGTTACGAATCAGTGAAGCAATAGTGCAAAATGTTTGGACCAATCGTTCTGCTATTGTTCAGAAAGTTTTGTCCCTCGATAAAGCTTGGATTATGATTATAGCCTTTTTTATCATTATCACGGATTATTTGTACCGTATTTTGGGTATAAAAAAATATTTGTAATAATGCCCTGTTGTACTACGATTCATTTGGAAACCCATGCCTTAAATTGTTTCTCGCCAGAAATTGGTTAGTGACCTTTCGAACAGTTATTCGTCTCGTTGAAAAGATGATGGATCTAACATTACAGTTTCTGTTGATTTCGATGATTTTATTAGAATTTCTCAACAAAATGAAGAAACAAAAACTCAACTAGAAAAGACCGCGTTGTTGACGCAGCACTACGGAATTATTTATTCAATTCGGCTGGAGATGGGATAGAAAGACCGGTGTCATGTCGTCTTGAGATTCTTTTTTTTAATCGCTATAAAGATTTGGTCATACCCGCCTTTTATGAAACCATTCAGTGATTGCGAAACAAAATAGCTTCAGTCGACATTGTGACATTCCACGCTCAGAACCGGTCCCCGATTCGTAAAGCAATTCGAAATTCGAGCGGAGGGGGTGGCATTTAAAAAAGCAGAACTTTCAGTATTGGGTGGCTGTCAATCTCAGGAAACTCGATGTAATACTATATTTACACTCTCCAATAGTTTCATTATAAGGATTTTGAACGTTGAAGCATCTGAAACCGATCCGTGGGGAACGTGTGAAACGATTTCGCTTTTGAAGTTTGTGTCGAGTAAAACCATTGTGCGTGATATCAGCATTAGGTGAGACAGTTGACTGCTCGGTAGTTGTAGCGAGACTGAGTATTATAAATCGCGATTTACGCACTCCTCATTCATAGAGGTATATCGAAATTATACCTCACGGCTACGCCCATTGCTCGGAATCGACTCAACAACGAATTCAAATAACCTCATCAACCAGCTTTTATTTGGTTCCAAGAGAGTTCCTGTAGGACCTTCCCACACAGAGATAATTCAGTTTAAATCTTTCGTCTTTGATGATGAATAATTCAATAAACAACCATCGCACCGCAAATCGAAAGGTGAAAACTCCAATAAATTCTGCACAAGGATAATTTGTTACTTTGACGAAAAAAAAAATAATTAAATTTTTGCATCGATTTCTAAAAAGTGCCAAATACAGGATTTTTATAGTGCTTTACAAAATCTACTGTAGTACTGCAATTATCGCAGTAAGTTCTAATGTTTGCAGGCAAATTTTTAGCCTAGTGTATTTCTTAAACATCTGTGAACGTTTCATATTGATACGTTCAGCCGTTTTTTCTAGCCGATTTTTCAAAGTTTGGAGTAAATTAGAGGAGCATTTATTCGCAAATCGTATAAGAAATGGACAATCTGAGACTTGGTTAATGTTAATGATCGTCAGCCCAAACTTGAAACCCTCAAACAAAACTCTCAATAATTAACGCAAACAGATTAATCTAATCTGGGACCAAACTCAATCAACACCGCAGTTGAACGTTACCATTGAGTTCGCTGGAAATTGGAAACCGTGTTTTACAGTCGGTTCACATTCGGCCGCCATCGTCTGCCGACCCCGTTGGGAACTCTCCACAACGTTGCGTTGCGTTGGCGAGTTCGTCTCGCCTTCGTCAGATTGTCGCCCGATAAATTAATAAACTAATTAATTGAATTTGACATTGCGGTGGCTGCAGCGAAGTGACAGCGCGTGCGATAGCGAACGCGCTAACGTAATTAATTATCTATTTTCAGCAGCAGGAGCAGCAGCACCACCGAAGGCAGCTGCGGTGGAATGCGTGCTGCCGCTTGTACGCATTTCACTGAGTATTCATCGCGAACGCGAGGGATTTGTCGCTTTAGATACACTCGAACACTAGTGATTATATATCACAATATTCTTCAGTCCTCAGTCTTACTTCGGTAAAGCATAAAAACAACAACAATGTGTTCACCAGAGGGCATGAAAATCAACACAGTGCTTCGCAACCTTGGATTAGAAGTTGCGAACAAAATTACAACGCTCTGTGCATTATATGTTATTCACAACATCATCGACCCTGCGGAATGGTTTTCCTCTTGGTCTTTGTATCGAGCAAAACCGTTGTGTGTTATATCAGCATTAGAAAAGACTGCTGCCTGATCGCTAGCTGAAGCGAGATTGAGTAGAAACGTATTGCAAATGGCTTGTTTATACTCAACAAATTATGAACGAGTGAAGCTTAAATTGCAATATTTGCAAGCGAACGAACGCTGTGTTTGCATTTCGGGCGAGCGATTTACGTGCGCCTGATTCGCAGTCGTAAAATTGTATCTCACGGCTACATACATTATGTAAACAAATGTTAATTCACCCCAGGTCAATTTTCAAATTTCCTTCGAACAATCCACAAAAATCTACACTCTACTAAAATAATGTTTGTTTTACTATCGGTTGTTTTTGTCAATGAAATAACCTTGAGAGCAACCTTGATCAATTTTTGAGATCATTTTTATAAAAGAATGATCGATATTACGCGAGATGTTGATCACTAAACCAGCTACCGAGAAAATAATGGATTAATTTTTCGCCAACCTAATATTTCGTGTGACCGCCCATGGCATGAATGACAGCTTTACATTGATGGCATTGATTCAACAAGGCTAAGATTATTTTCTGGTGCGAATTTGTTGCAATTACTTGCCAGAGTTGTTGAAGACTAGTTGAACTATTTTGACGTAGAACTTCTTCTAACAGGATGATATAGGGATAAAATCAAAATCTGAACACTGAACAAGTAAGAAATAATGAAAGATTTGGAACGCTTATTATATTGTGTGTGGATGTGACAGACAGATCGCAAATATTGGGTTGGAGAAAAAGAAATGTCGTATATTGTCAATATATGGCAGCACTTAAACATATCTTGTGTTGTACTTATCGCATCGGGTTATACTATACGGCTATTTAAAGACGACAATCTGTGCTACAATTGTCGTTTTGACAGTGTTCTGATTGTCCTTTTCAGTCTCAAGTTAAAGTACGTCAAAGATGGAGTCTACCAAGCAAGAAATTCGCCATATTGTACGTTTTTACTACCTGCGAGGTAAAACTGCAACGAAGGCGGCGGAAAAAAATCGTGTAGTTTATGGACCCGATACTGTAACGATTCACACAGCACAGCGTTGGTTTGATCGATTTCGTTCTGGTGTAGTGGCTGTCGAAGATACACCCCGTACTGGTAGGCCAATCGTCGTGAAAACCGATAAAATCGTTGAAATCATCCAAGTAGACCGGCATGTGAGCACTCGCTCGATTGGCCAGGAACTGGGTATAGACCATATAACCGTTTGGAACCATTTGCAGAAGATTGGATTCAAAAAAAGCTGGATGTATGGGTGCCACACGAGTTGACGCAAAAAAATCTTTTAGACCGAATCTACGCCTGCGATGCACTGCTGAAACGGAACGAACTCGACCCATTTTTGAAGAAGATGGTGACTGGTGAGGAAAAGTGGATCACGTACGACAACCTAAAGCGAAAAAAGTCGTGGTCGAAGCGCGGTGAGCCGGCCCAAACCATCGCCAAGCCCGGATTGACGGCCAGGGAGGTTTTGCTGTGTGTTTGGTAGGATTGGAAGGGAATCATCCACTATGAGCTGCTCAACTATGGCCAGACCCTCAACTCGGTTCTCTACTGTGAGCAGCTTGACCGTTTGAAGCAGGCGATTGACCAGAAGCGGCCAGAAATGATCAATAGGAATGGTGTTGTTTTCCACCAGGACAAAGCTCGGCCTCACACATCTTTGATGACCCGCCAGAAGCTACGGGAGCTCGGATGGGATGCCCTATTGCATCCACCGTATAGTCCGGACCTGGCTCCAAGTGATTATCATCTCTTCCGGTCCATACAAAACGCTCTTGGTGATACTAAGTTGGCCTCAAAAGAGGCTTGTGAAAACTGGCTGTCTGAGTTTTTTGCAATTAAGGAGGGGGGTTTTATAAGGGGGGGATAATGGAGTTGTCTTCTAAATGGCAACAATTTTGCGAACAAAACGATGCATATTTGACTTAAATTGGATAATTTTGAGTATGTTAAATAAAGCGTCAAATTTCGATCAGAAATACGACATATCTTTTTCCCCAACCCTATATTATACGATGAACATGGCGATCGTTTTCGAAGGCTTTCAAATAGAAATCAAAGCTCGTATCATTCAATTACGTGGAAGTCATCGTTCAATTACGCTTCGATTAGGTGGAAGAGAGATTAATAGGGAAACTCAACAACATATTTTTTTAAAGAATCATACACTCCTCGAGAATGCTTCAACTGAATATGACAACAATTTCAATTTTTCAATTTATTTCCAGCAGTTGATATTCGATTCAAAACATACCGGCATTTTAATTCCTGTTGCCACCCGTGTATCGGTTAATCGTTCCCAGATGACAACCCTGCTCTTTTTTTGATTGGTTCTTTGCTAAAGTGTTACTAATCACTTTATTTTACCAGCCCCCAAAACGAGAACTATAGCTTGTCATAAACGGTTATAATGCCATAATTTATCGATAAATTAGTACACACAGTGTTAAGCCCCAGGTGGTAGCGATGTCGAACTAGCGAAGTAGACCTGAACCTGAACGGCAGCAACATTTTTTTGCTATGTATTTGAAGCATTCCCGCGCGCCAGATACCTGTTTCCAGTGGAGTAGCGCACGGCACGTGGCCTTCAGTTACATCATCAGTATATAGGACAAACGGCATGAATCGGCTAACGAAACGCACGAAAAACCTATAAACCATTTCGGTGGTCTCCGATGGACGCATTATGCACGGTTCATTGACTGGGCAACGGACAGCGAAAGCGTGAAGTGAGCACTGCACGTAAAATGATTAATTTTGAAGCGCTTTGCATCATACGTTTTGGGAGTTCCAGTCATTAGTGAAACAATCAATGGCTGGTCCCGCCAGTCCCGCAATCTAATTAATCCAGATAGGAACTCGTTGAGATTCTCTTTGTCGGGAGAAGAATAATGTTTAGATTTATCTCGATATCTGATCGTGATTGGTTATATGGGGAATATAATCTTTCACCATTATTAATTTTGTTTTTGTCGAAGTTTCATATTCATGTCACGCTGACACATCCACATTGATTCCCGTTCGCAATTCTTCCATTCGGACGACGCAATTTATATTGGTTTTTGTTTACAGATTCTATTTCATTGACAAAAACAACCGAATGTGATAATCAATAGCAGTTCAGTTAGTGCTCGTTTGCTTCTTCTGAACAGTGTTCGAAGTTGTCCCAAATTGATACCTCTTGATTTGGAGAAGTAACCACGATAGCCTGGAGAAAACCAAACATTTCTCATACCAGCAATAAAAGCACTCACATCCACACACAATATAATAGATGACTTCCTTGTGCCTATCTCATGCAGCAAATTGTTCAACGACTCGGCGAAAACACAGGATTCCACATATTCGTCTAGTGGAATCGAGAAAAACGCATCATTTGATATACCTACATACCCACTTAGAGCCTCTTAGATGGGAGATTTTGTTTCGCAACAGGCGATCAGGTGATTGTGCAATCACTCATGTTTGCTGTGCTCGTTATGTTTTTCATGCTGAATCTTAATTCCAATTTAGGCGCCGAATCAAGTGCCACTTAAATTGGCCTGTCTGATGGGGAAGGGGTTGCACGAATGTAATTTATTTTGATCATCGATGCGTCTTGTTTTTCGTTTTATTTTTATGCAACGTATCGTGATTCTTCACAGTCGCTCTTTCACTACGAATTTCTCGCCTCGCGTTCGTGGTCGGGGATAAATGGTCAAGTTTTTGATTAAAGTAAACTAGATTATTTTATTGATAAAAACAAGCTAGCAGGAATGATTGATCCATTTGATTCATGAAGTGTATTTGTCCTCACTTTGAATGATTATTCAATGACCAACAACTGTAATACGATGGCACAGAGCCTTACATCTGGTACATTTCTCAGAGACCGCAATATCGCTACTGTGTCGGAGAACTTGAAATGAATTTTGCATGAGCCTATCGCATAATGAAATTCGTTCGAAAAAATTCAAAACTCGAAATCTCTAGTCTCTAAAGCTCATAAAAACGAAACCGAATTCTCGTTTTTGATACACTTTACTCTAGTTACTCTATTGATTTTAATTAACGAAAATTGGGACCATTCTCATTTTCTCAAACATTTGTTCTGTTTTTGTGATTTCTTATCCGTGCTGTCAATAATGAGCAACTAATGTAGCGTTGAGGCACAATTTTTATATACCACAGCATATCGTGATTTGTGATGGTCGTGAGCTTTGCCTTGTGAAATTTGTGTTTCTTCTGTAGAGATCTCAGTTAAGCTAAGTGCTGTACACTTATAGGGAAAGGAAAGTAGAATGGTCAAATTGGTCAATTCGGAGAGACAGAAATGGCTTAAAAATGACATTAGTACGTCTTTGGATGAAGGATATGGGAGACATTAATTTGAAATCGCATCTCGATAGCATATCACGAATTGGTATACGTAAGTGTACCCTTTAAAACCTCTAAATAGGCAAGTTCAGTTCTTCCATTGTAATATTTTCTACATGACGAAACAACGTCAGGCGGGCATCTATTGAGCGCGGAATGATTGGACAACAATTGGATCAAATACAAACCATTTCGGTGGTCTCCGATGGACGCATTATACACGGTTCATTGACTGGACAGCGAGAGTGTGAAGTGAGTACTTGGTCGGGGTTCTGCCAAAACGAACCAAGCGCCAAAAACATTATTTTGATATTTTTCAATTTGAAGTTTGGGCTCCCACCAATTGACTGTGTCCGATCAAATCTATCATTTTATCGCTCACGTGTTACAAACAGGATGTCAAACATAATACTCCCTTTCATACTGTAAGCACACATCTTCGTCAATTTCTGATCCAGAGCCTTTAGAAATATAAAAAAACAAAATTATGTTCCTGCTAGACACGCAAAACTTCGTTTTCTTTGCATCCAGAGCGAATCAAGTCCATGCTACCTGTTAACATTATATCATTACATAACAAATTAGTATTTTGTAGCAGCTCTTGACTATTTTCATGAATGGTATATATATTGACTCACTTTTCCTGTTTATGACAAAATAATATCTTAATAAATGATAGCAAATTGATTTAAGAATGCATTACACATGGTTCGTTATGTTTCAACGTAATTTCGAAAAATGCAGATCAGCGCTCCTACACTTCATTGCAACCCGTAGACTGTCTTACATACCAGATCCTGACGACATTCGATTCCAGGAGCTGCCCGAAACTGAAAAATCTTGGAGAAAACGATCACTATCGTCCGATGCCTTCTTGTGGGTTTATGGTACGCTTTGGTTGAACGCAATTTCGTTTTTTTACAGTCTGCTACACAGAATTTAGAATTTTTGTTTTGGAGCTGTAGTCAATTATCCGAATGACATGGTTATTTTACAGTCGATACATTATTATTTTCTGCATCCAATGGTGTAAGTAAATCAATTTGGAAAAAAATGGCGCTTTATTTTGCATTGGGTATTTTATCGTGTAAATCAACACATCGCGTAAAGTTCCATATGAAAAATGAGAGATTACTATTCTTATTGGCACCATAAACCATACGTTTTGCCTAGTACTCCGAAAAAAACAAGTCACAGAGTGTCGATTTTAGACAAAACAAAAAATTTTCGAGGTGACAGACTTCGACGTTTCATACAACTTTAAGACATTTGGCAGCAATTTTTTTTTTCGAAAATACCATTTTATATCAATTCTTGGATTTTCGGTTCAAACATCAAGTAAATATCATCGAGCAAGCACCGTATTCACCTGATATGACCCCGTGCGACTTTTTGTTTCCCAAGTTACCACTTCTTGGATAAAGATTTCAGTCGATCGAGAAGATCAAAGAGAATGCGACCAGGGAACTAAAGGTCATTCCTTTGTCGCCCTATCAGGGATGCATGGAGGACTGGTTCAAGCGTTGGCACATATGTGTTGTCTCTGATGGATCATATTTTGAAGGAGATGCCTGAAATTTAACTCTATTTTGTTTTATTTAAAAAATCCCGGTACTTTCTGATGATAGGATATTTATTCGAGATCGGAGTTCACATATTAAACTAGCATTGGCAGAAAAAATATAATCTTTGGCAGAAAAAAGGTGAAATGAACAAATAAATGTACATTTTTCAAAAGTTTTGAAATGTTTGTACAGGGTTTTCCATTTCGGGCTTCCGAAAGTTTGACATAGCTGTCAACCAAAGCGTCATATCGTTAGTTGAATGTCTGCCATTTTACAATATGGATCGTTTTAGCATCGCACAACGTGTTAATTTTGTTAAACTATACTATAAAAATGATGAAAAACCGCCAAATGTTTTTCGAGCATTACGGACGAATTTCGGTCGTCATGGACGGCCTACAAAGCACACAATCGCTAATGTAGGTCTGGATCCGTAGCGGATATTGTGAAACCTGTGCATCATGTAATGTGCATTCGGCCGAAAATATTGCTGCTGTTGCTGCCAGTGTGGAGGATGACCCGAATGTTTCGATTCCACGGCGTGCTCAGCAATTGGGCTTGTCAAACACATCATTGTGGCGAATTTTGCATTTGGACTTGCACCTTCATCCACATAAAGTCCAACTGGTACAAAAATTAGAGCGTGGTGACCATGGAATGCGTCGGGCATACGTCGATTGGGTGAACGAACAACAGCAGCAAAATGCAGAATTTCGAGCTCGGTGGCTATGTGAACACCCAAAATTTCCGTATATGGGGCTCAGAAAATCCACACGTGATTGTTGAGAGGCCATTGCATCCGCCAAAACTCACTGTTTGGTGCGCATTATGGTCTGGTGGAGTCATCGGGCTGTATTTCTTTGAAAATGAGGACGGCGAGACGGTAACTGTGAATGGTGAGCGCTATGGCCGCATGTTAACCGATTTTTTTGCCACAAATTGAAGATATGGATACGGATGACATGTGGTTTCAGCAGGATGGCGTCACGTGCCAAACAACACGATCGAACATGGCCATATTGCGAACGAAATTTGAGGGACGCATAATTTCGCATTTTGGTGATGCTAATTGGCCGTCCAGATCATGCGATTTGAACCCGCTAGACTTTTTTTTTGTAGGGTTATGCGAAAGACCGTGTCTATGCCAACTCTCCCGCAAACTCTTGAACATTTGAAAGACAACATTGGTGAAGTTATGACCGAGATACCGCCCCATATGTGCCGAAAAGTCATCGAAAATTACCTGTTCCGGATCAAGGTGTGCGAGGAAGCCCTAGGTGGACATTTAAATGTTGTATTTCACACATAATGGCATAAACCAAACTTTAATTTGAAATAAAAGTTTCATCGAAATTCGAATTCTAAGTGTGTTTTATTTCGATTTACTTTCGGAATTGAAAGTTGGAAAACCCTGTATGTATGGGAGCTGACCTTCATTTCTGTCAGACTGAACGTCAGCTTGGAATTGTATCCACAAAAGAAGTACAAATGATTCCAAGCAGAGATCGAACCAAGGCCGGCTGGAATGTAAGGCTGTTTTACACGACTACGCTATTCACATAACCACTGGTGCTATTGCACAAATGCGTGAGAATATTACACCACCTTATAAAATGATGTTCGATATAAAAAGTGTACATGGAAAGTGTTTTCTAAGAGTAAAAAGGACAAAAAGGTTATAATGCCGAAAGCGAAACCTCGGAACATTTGCTCTGTAATTGTGGAGCTCTAACTAGACGCAGACTTCAATACCTTGATAAGGCTATTCTGGAGCCCAAGGAAATTTGGTCTGCGTCGCCGATCAGGATTATAAAATTTATCAAACAGAGTATTCCTGATTGGCACCTATCTCGCTATAGCTTTCAGTCTACTTCTTCATCAATAAGCAGTAGGTAAGCTTGAAGCGGAGTACAAAAAAATGGGATATACCACAATAGTTCAGAATAATGGACGCAGTGGTTCACATCCAACAGGGAAAAAAAAGAGTAAAAAGGAGATCATAGACGTTTCACGGCGGGGCCGTGTTTGTGATGAAGAATGCAAAAAGGATTGACGCGTACTTATATCCAATGTGTGTCTTGGTTCGCTCTCTCATTTTACTATGGCATATATACTACATGGGCTGAAAAATCCCGGGATTTTGAATGAAAACAATCGTTTTTTGGACAAAGCTGTATCTGTTCCTCATCATAGTTTCCTTCAAGGGCAATACACTTGGTATAGCGAGTTTCCAACATCTCGATTCCCTTCTGTAGTACGAAACGTCTAAGTCCTCGAAATATGCCTCAATGCCATTCTGCAAACTGCCTATTGGACTCAGGAGTGTGGTGGAAGATCCACGTTTCATCCATTGTCACAAAACGTCGAAAGAAGTCCACTCGATTACGCGTCAACAATGCCAACCCGGCTGTTGAACCATCAACGCGCCGCTGTTTTTGGTCGAGGGTCAGCAAACGCCTCGCCCATCGCGCGGATAACTTTTTCATGTCCAAAATGTCATACAAAATGTATCCCACTCGTTCTTTCGAAATACCTACGGCCTCAGCTAACTCGTGTAACTTCACTTCACGATCGTTCAAAACGATTCGATGCACTTGTTTTACGATTCCTGGATTCGTAGCCTCTTTTGGCCTTCCAAAAATATATATTCCTCTTTTTTCATTTTCTATACGAATGTTCAAATAGTGACACTTAAACAACTGTAGTTTGTGAACAAATAAACGAAATGTCATGAAACATCACACAAAAGCTAGTGACAGATGAACCTCTTGAAATGAGTCTTGTTCATTTTTAGTGGCGCCATCTGTTGAAAAATCCCGGGACTTTTCAACCCATGTAGTATTATACACTAACTCGCCTCGCTCGCTTGAGTAAATGTGTGAGCAGTATGAGAGGGTAGCACACATTTTTGTTATTTGTAAGCTCATTTAATGTTA
Organism: Toxorhynchites rutilus septentrionalis; assembly: GCF_029784135.1. Lineage (NCBI taxonomy): Eukaryota > Metazoa > Arthropoda > Insecta > Diptera > Culicidae > Toxorhynchites > Toxorhynchites rutilus. The sequence continues at coordinate 71,400,047 of NC_073744.1, forward strand.
CAAATCAGGATGTCAAAAGATGTGGTAAAAATTAATTTTGGGTGTAGTGTAAAAGGTTAACAGTCATATCAATCGTCATTTTTTTCGGTGTTATAAATTGTGGATTTTGTGCCTACGAATTGCGGTGTGCGGACATTATTGATTTTTTGTTATAAACTGAAACAATCCGCTTCAGATTAGCAAGAAATGGTGGTCGAAGTGGTTCAGTGGTTCAAAAAGTTCCAAAATGGCAATGATGATTCGAGACATTCATAAATTGCCTAAAAGATAGGGAATATATGCAACTTCCAATAATTATTACTCCGATTAAAATAGTAAGGATGCATTAAGTTCATCCCTGGAAGAGTTTTTTTTGTGATTTTGAATTTCATTATTCGACGAGTTTAGGCTGATGTCACTCACTTTAACAAAATCTTTGAAATAATGCGATTGTGCTTTGGATTTTAACTATTTAATGACTCTCGTGTATACATGTGACATTTTTTTGAGTATGAAAGATACGATTTATTTCTTCTCTAGAGTGACCTCAGTGCCATTGAAGCAACTGAATCTTTGTTGTACAGTAGGGAATAAACTCATCGCATGCAATTTACAGCTAAACGATTGGCATTTAATTCCACAAGAATGCCGATTTAACGATCGGCTGGCAAGCACTCCCCCATAATGTTGTATGCGTTAAGTACATTAGCAATTATTCGAGAGTCAATAAATCATGTCCCCGATGGCTTTCAATCAGCGAATAGTACCTCTTGGAAGCGCTTGTTCAATCAATTGCGCTTTGTACTTTTGCTAATTGAGTCATATCGATTGGAATCATTCCAGTATAACACCTACTTCCAATTATATCTGCGTTCCTAGGCGGGCCACTAAACAGTGCAGCTAATCCTTACTGTAAACACTTGGATTGTTTTGCCTTCCCCGGTCATATCGCATTGCATAGAAGAGATAGTTTTATCGCAATTTGCAAACACTTGAAAAATGAAAAATGCAATATTTATCTTTTTACCAGGCGAGTTTAAAAAAAAACAGCCTTCGAATAGTTGTTTGACATTATTGGTTCGCATTTTGCGTCGAAGAGTAAATAACGTTGTACCTCTAGCGATTTTTGTAGTTATCATATCTGAGCTGAACTAATGTGTGTACTTTCTGTCCGCAGGTTTATGGGCGTCTGTGTGCAGGAAGGTCAGCTACATGCCCTCACCGAGTACATCGAGGACGGTTCGCTGGAGCAGCTGATCGCCAACAGCGCCGTCTATTTGTCACCGCTGCTGAAGATACGAATCGCTCTCGGAATTGCCCGAGGGATGCAATACGTGCACGATGTCGGTATCTTTCACCGAGATCTAACGAGCAAGGTATCAAGTGCGCTGTTGTACAAACCATTTTGCTTTACACTATTTCTTCATTCCAAACAGAATGTGTTGGTGAAACGAACGGCGGACGGCGTAATGTTTGACGCGGTGGTCGGAGATTTTGGGTTGGCAGCCAATATCCCGCGAAAATGGTAAGTTGTTGTTTACGCACCTAATAGCTCTCATGAAGGATTCTCTCTGCTTTCAGTGGTAAACCACGACTGGACACAGTAGGCTCGCCCTACTGGATGAGCCCGGAGTGCTTGAAAGGGCAATGGTACGACCAAACCAGTGATGTGTTTTCCTACGGGATCATCCTCTGCGAGCTGATTGCGCGGGTGAGTGTTGATAAGGCGAGTTTTTGGAACGAGTTTTCTCACAATTTCGTAAATTTTTAGATTGAGGCTGATCCTGACATAATGCCAAGGACTGATTCGTTCGGGCTGGACTACATCGTGTTCGCCGATCTCTGCCCGAACGATACGCCACCGGCGTTTTTAAGACTGGCTTTTTATTGCTGTACCGTAAGTATCGCACTCTAAAACAATATCTGCTATTTCCATTGTTTTGTTATGAATTATCTTTCGTTATACGTGTTCTCCATAAGAATGTAACGTGATGTGTGATTCGGGCAAATTGTCAAGACACAACCTGTGTAGTGTAGTGTTCATTGCCTTTCATTATGGGAAGACTTACAAACAAATAACCCTTACGAATCATTGAATTTTATTATCAAAATCAATGCTCTGATAGAAAATGTTTTTTTTTGTTTTGTCAAAAAATGGTCTTTAGCGATTAAGCACAGTTTCAGTTGAACGGATACGTTAATAAGCTAAATTGCCCTATTCCCCGATGAGCAGCCAAAAGCCATACAAGAGCTGCCAAAGCACCTAAAAAAATGTACTGTTTAGTGTGGTTTGTGGTCCGGAAGAATCATTGATCCGCCCCGAATTTTTCTTGCTATACTTTCTGTTCAGCTCGCATCGAGAGTATTTGCACATTACCAGTGTCGTTCCTAAGTACTCCCGTGGCCGAGTGGTTAGCGTCAAACCTAACATGCCGGGGGTTCGGGTTCGATTCCCGTTCTGGTCGGGGAAATTTTTCTTCAAAGAAATTTCCTCTGACATGCACTGTGGTCACGCGTATTCTAGAGCTTGCCACTCAGAATGCATTCAAGGCGTGTTATTTGGCATAGAAATCTCAACTAAGTACTAATGAAAATGACGCAAGTAATGCTACGTTGAGACGGCGGAGTTCCTCTAGGAACGTTAGTGCCATATAAGAAGAAGAAGAAGAAGTGTCGTTCCTCGTTCCCAAATATGTTTATTGTATAAAAAAAATAGTCAAAAATTCTACTAGAAAGTAGTTAAAAAATTGTAAAACATCCGGAAACAAACCACTTTTTTATATTTCCTCATTTTGTAACTGTCAGTATCTGTGATCCCTAGGGACCGACATGGGGCTCATTTTGTTAAAGATGAAGATGAGAGCAACGTTACTGTCAATGATGATCGCTATCGTGCAATGATTTTCAACTTTTTATTGCCAAAATTACACGAGCTAAATCTGATCGACATGTGGTTTGAACAAGACGGTGCCACATGCCATACAACACACGAAACGTTGGACCTATTGCACAATGAATTTTTTGAGCAATTCATCTATAGTTTTGAACCAATGAATTGTTGGACGTCTAGATCATGCAATTTGACGACACTGGACTATTTTTTGGGGAAAGAATGTCAAATCTCTTGTTTATGCCGATGAACCAGCATCCATCCAAGCACTACAAGACAACATCACACGTGTTATTGGATAGATACCAGCCGATATGTTCGACAAAGTAACACAAAATTAGACTTCCCGTACGGGTCATCCTCAACGTGACCAACATTTACATGAAAGAATCTTTAGAAATCAAATGGCAAGAATTGATTTTAGATTATTCTTTCCGGTTTTTTTTTTTGTAGATTAAAAACCAAACGATTGAAAAATCTCCCTTTTGTAATGAAATTTCAAAGTAATCTAACTTAGAAGAAATATCTATAAGTGGTTTTTTAGTAGTTTTAGTAGTTTTTGGCTCGGATTTTTTCATCTGTGAAACCGTGAAAGTATTACGGAAAACAATATAGGACAAATGCTGCATCCAAAAATGAAAATATATCGAAAATTTTCTCACACTTTAAATTTGAGTTTTTCTTCATCATTCTTATCCACAATGGTAATACATCCGGCATTTCAGCACATGATATGTTGTTAGAGTATTTGGCAAAACATCTGGACTCCACCATTGGGCATGAATCCGGCCTGAAAACTCTCCACAAATCTGCTTACTTTTGGCGATGGACGGCTGAAGAGGATCGGTGATAGAATTTTGTAGGCGTTATCCAGTAGGCTACGTAGGCTATGTAGGGTAACGTCTTTGATTTCTATATAGGGAGGTCACTCTTCGAAAAACTAAGAGATTTCAAATGCATATTACGCAGAATCGTTCTTACGATATATATATATATATATATATATATATATATATATATATATATATATATATATATATATATATATATATATATATATATATATACCATTAGACGGCAAATTAATCCAGCAATTAATATTATTCCATTAAAATCAAGTATGATTTCATGTGTTTTTTCCTCAAAATATCATGAAATCGTAAGTATTTTCAACATTTCTTCGTTTCTTCCCCATTAACATTATATTCAATGTAATTAATGACGAACATTTCAAATCAAATCAGAAAACAGGTCACGTTTTTATGAAATAAAGTTAACGTTAATAACTATTTTAACTGTGAACGAATTCACATAATTTGCATACCAATCGAATCGGAAATTCTCTAAAATTTTTGTTTGATATGCTATGCATTACAATTCGATAACCTGCTTAAATTCATGAAAACTGGAAGAACTTCCTTTTTTCCCATGCATCTGTTCTGTCGATTTGTGTGCTAACACTACCCGTATTTCGAATGCTTATAACTAGAACATTTCTTAACAGATCGGAAAGATGTTTGCATCAATTGATAGGAGATATTTCTACGCGTCTATCACAATTAATTAAATGTTATTTTTCATGAGATGAACAACTGAATAACTGTAAAATGTCAAGCGTTATCTAAACGCTCTAACTGCCAAGTTTTGATTGGCCCGATTTACGGTTTCCCCAACACAGACTTCAACATCGATGTACCTGTGGAAATCCGCTTTGCAAATATACATGCAAATCGGGGGTATTTTTGTTCCCACCGAGCTGTGTTTCCCTAACACGGACTTCAAAATCAATGTGCCTGTGTGAACCCGCTTTGTCAAAACATGCAAGTCGGGAGTATTTTTTTCCACTGAGCTGTGTTTCCCTAACACGGACTTCAAAATAATGTGCCTGGGAAATCCGCTTTGCAAATACATGCAAGTCGGGGATATTTTTTGAGTACTTTTCTACTCGCTTGTCGTTATGCAGACCGGAATATGTTTCCCTAAAACATACTTTTAAACTGAGAAGCCTAGGAAAATCGCCATTTCAGATACAAGAGATGAATGTACTTTCGCGGTTCGAGAACTACGTAAACATGAGATGTGCAATAATTTCAGAGGGAAATGTATAATACAAATATCGTGTGACAATTCTTCCGTTCACATGTGAGATGGGCAAAACGATGGGCACTTTAATGAACCGTTCAGTGACCAACCGTTCACTTAAGAGAACTAGTTCTTTCGAACAGTTCACTCACTCTTTCGTAATTAGAGGGATATGCCAGAGCAAGTATAAAAAGTGTGAGATTTTATGTAGGACTGTTCTTTTCATTCATTAAATGCTGTTTGTTAGCAATAATTAGATGTCCGAATTTTGTTAAAAATATCTTAGTAGAATAGAAAATCAAACTATGATTTTGAAATTTTGCTTTAGTTTGAGTCGTTATTCATTCTTTTCAGCACAAACTAGCGTTGCGCTGCTTTTTTTTGTTTCAATGTTTTGCAATAACTGCTGAAGCAAAACTGCACAGAGACGCGAAAGACTTTTTCGAAATTATCGAGCACAATATGGTATAATATAAAAAAAATCATATCAGCGAGACAAATTTTTATTTACTGCTGAAAAATACTGTTTGAATCGTTTCACTTCCAACTGTATTTTTGTGAGATAGATTTGCATATCTTACTGAAATATTTATCCTCAACTTAAAAATATGAAATTAAAACTTTATTTGATAAATAATCGAACAATCCAATTTAAGAACCACCGTATTCTTAAATATTGCGTTTTATTATGAAAACGACAATACCGACATCTTATTTTTGTTATTTCATGGGGCTCTCGTTTGTTTCCATTCGTTAATTTGAGAACTATTTGCCTTGCAGCAGCATTTGTCTATCATTCGTTCACTCGCCTTCCTCTTATACACCGATCACCATATACAGTTCGTTCTGAACTCAGCGGCAGCGGCAGTTCGTTCTGAACTGTATACACAGTTCCGCCAGCGATCAGTTCGTTCTGAACCGTATACACAGTTCCTCCAGCGGTCATCGTAAACAGTTCATTCTGAACTGGGTAAGCAGTTCATGTAAACTGTTGCCCAGTAAAAAAGAACGACCGTTCGTTCACTCTTTTTGGTGAACTAGTTCTTTTGAACAGTTCATGAACGGTTTGCTCACCTCTAGTTCACATATTTTGGTAGTCCTAGGCATCATATCAAACGTAAAAGGACGTTCATCAAATTTATTTGTAAGGAAGAACATAATCTATTACAAAAAAATCGATGCATACTAAAATAATATTCGATGTGGTAAACAAGTAAATTGTATAATATAATTGCGTAGTTCTACGTCGAAAATATGCGGTCGTGTCCTAGATACAACCCCTTACAATTTTTTTACTATATATATAAACATATTACTTATTTATTCATTCATTCGTGCCAACGGGTACAATAATAACCCTAATGATGCTTATAAACTAGAGGGACTAAATTAAACAATGAACTTACCTTAATCTTAAAATTAATCGCTGTCAAAAGAGTGTGTAAGTACAGAGGTGTAGCGTTTTTTGAATGAAGCACGAGACAGTTCGAAGTCGAAGAAATTCAGTTCATTCTAGTCATAGTTAGTGCGTGAGAATGGTATTAGAATGAAATTGCGTGTCTGCAGGTCTCGTCGTGGAATATTGAAATTGACCTGCTGGAGTAGCTCAGCGCAATCGATGTGCAACAGTGGGCTTCATTCACGTTTCCACTTCACGCACGCCATTGAACTACGTTTTACGAGTTAGTAAAGCGCCAAATATAATAATGGATTTTCAGGCAGAATGAACACCTTTCAAATAAAAATTATGAATGAAATTTAACTTCTACGTATCAAATTAGTGTTCGATGCGAATAGAAAACTCTGTTTTCATCATTTGGTAAAATAATTTCTTACAAAAATTGTATCTAAAGATAGTTTTATATTGTAATGATAAGTTTTAGTGGAAGACTGATTTCGTATCCAGATATCGACACCGTACCGTTGTCATCGCGGATACACCGAATACACTTCATTTCGTTTTCACCGTAAAGTGGAAATGGGAATAAAGCCGAGTATCAGGTCAAAAAAGAAACAGGTTTCGGCAACATTTCGACAATCTGTAATGTTTCAAGTCCGATGAGATTGCACGATGCTCAAAATATGGATGATTTTGTGGATTATTCCAAGGTAGATGTCTTAAGGCAAACCTCACAAACTTTCGCTGAACGACCCCCACACGTAAAATGCCGTTCTGAAAGTATGGTATATATTCGAAAATCGAGCGGACTAAAGCGCAATATATAACTTTCAAGCAATATATTTTGTTGAACGAAACATTAAGCCATGCTTTGGATGCTTTTGACGATACGTATACGATATGTTCGCGAAACGTAAGCCTCGAATCTAGCATAACTCCTAGATCCTTGATGCAGCCGACTCGTTGTAGCGTTATACTTTTAAGCTTACAATCGTAATTGAACGGTAAACGTTTACGAGAGAAAGGGATTTTCGAGCACAAGGTGGGGCTCAGAATCATCCTGTTCACTTCGTACCACGTCGCAAATGTATCTGAAGTCTCTGAAGGAACTCAGAATCAACTTCACTTTGAATCGGATGATATAGCTTGAAGTCATCAGCGTATGACAATTCATGGCACTCAATCGATAAATTAATGTCACTCAGGTATAACACAAAAATATATAGGCCAAAGTAACCCGAAAAGCTTGTAGATGCATATTTGATTCTTATCGGACAATCCGAAACATCTTGAATAATGTTTTGAATTTCACGCAAAAATAATAGATTTTTTTTCCCCAACCTAATATTCAAGGATGAAATGAAACTTATGTAATTTCATTGAACCGTTTTTGTCCAGATCTGAAAAGTGAAACATCATACCCCTTGGAAGACGTTACTCTTCATTGAGATATTCTTTTCTTTTCCATTTTCTAGTATGATCCAAAGAGTCGTCCCACGTTTACCGAGTGCATCAAGAAGTGCACATTGCTGTCGGACGTGTGTGAGGATAACTACAGTCATCAACAGCAGCAGCAGCAGCAACACAGACATAGTATAAGTAACGGCACTAACAGCGCAAGCACCGTCCTTTCCACGCTATCGCCCATCGCGGCAGCAAATGGCAATGGATTGCCCTCACCTGCATCAGTGACCTCTTCCTCTGTACATTATAGCAATAGTAGTACCAGTAGTAGTAACAATAGCATTAGCACCACGAACAATCTGAACACGACGTTGAACGGTAATGCTACCGCGGCCAAGCGTAACTCGATCGATGTTGCCAACATCAGTCCTACGAGTGAATCTGCACCGGTCGGGAAATTACCGCTCAGTCGAGAAAACAGCGCTAACGGTGATCGGGAAGGGGAGAATCCGCTCCACCACAGGCGATCGCTATCGGAGAACGTTATCGTTTTCCCACCGCACACCACGCCTAGTGATAAGGCACGCTACCATATGTACCAGCGAACGGCGACCAGCAGTAAGCTGGCCGAATCGATTATTCCGGAATCACTGCTCACCTACTCAAATCAGACCCTGCGGAAGGTGGCCGAGACAATGCTGCTCAAGGATCCGCAGTATAAGCTGCGCCCCAAGGTGGATCTGGGAAGCGGACCGAAGGCTAACCCATTCACCGCGCTGTCGCAGCTCAAAGGGGTGAAGAAGATCCTTGGGCCGAACCCGGCGGTAACGTCGTACAGCTCGGGGGATCTGTTCAGCTCTTGTTTCGAAATATCCGCACCTCTGTTGCGTGAATGGAATATAGTACAAAATCGAAATGCGAACAATCGGGACGGCGTCAGCAGTGGAAGCAGCAGCACCGAAGGCCAACCCAAGAGTTTACCTAGTTCACCTACCTCTCCCAGGAAGGAATATGGCGATGATGAGGAGGAGCACGTAGCGCGAAGGCTTAAGGGGGCTGTAAGTATTGATTTTTGAAATAATTTTAAAGGAAGTGACTTTCATGAAAAGGTGTTTTTTTTGCAGAGTAAGCAAAAGTTGGATCAACAAGAGGGCTGCGGAGACGACAGTGGTAATCATGTGGGATACACCTTCACCCGGAAAGTTTCACTGGGCGGTGGTTCGGGAATGAAAAAGTATCGAGCCAATTTCACCGAACTTTCTAGTCATCCGCTCTATAAGAGTGGTGCAATCGAAACTGAATCCAACAGTATCTCTGTTGGCGACAGTGCTACTAGTGGAAGTTCGAACGCTAATACCGACAGTGGCACCGAGGAAGGTGGGAATGATACGATGGCAGCGTTAGTTAACGGATTCGCTGGTGAATTGAAGAAGTCCAGTTCGAGCGTGATCGGGGAAGGGATGCTCGATACGCCAAGGATTTTAACGAGAAGGGGTTCCACCGAGAGCGGATTCTTTTCGTGTCTAAATGAGGACTTTAGCACCTACAAATCATCGCAATGTGGTTGTATGGAGAAAACTCCTATCGAATCAGCCGACCGGTTGTCGGTTTGTAGATGTATTTATGGCGGAATGAACAATGTGACTGGAAGAATGAAGGACCTTGAACTTTCCTCGAATCAAACGCTGAACGATAGCTCCAGTGTATTGCTATTTGACGAGTCCTCGACGAATGTGAGTTCGTTGAGAAGTATGGATGACCTCGAGCTATCGGATTCAATTAGGAAAAAGTTCAACTATCGACATCATGTTCTAAGCAATGTCGATATTGATGCACGTTCCATCGATATGGGTCTGATAAATAGGCTTGCACTGGACTCGGAAATTCATAGCATGATACAGAAGAATCAATTCACGAACCAACTTCTCTACTGCAAGAATCGTTCGTCATCGATTTTCACCGACAGTTCAGATGACATAAGCTCGCTGGCAGGATCAGATTCACTGTTGTGGGATGATCGTTCGTACACGACGATTCCCAACACGCGTTCGGCTCAAATCGCCAAGATAGTCGAGTATTTTGAACGCAAAGGTCAAACCTTCAAACCATTCACTGTACCTGACTCGGCTTTCGGCATGACAGCCGGACATTCTGGCTCTTCCGCTTCGTCGACCTCGTCGACCTCCGCGTCCAGTGCTCACCATCCGTATCAGTATCACCAACTGCATCGAGGGAGTGGAGCAGGGTCCTCTGATCTTTCGAGACGACCATCATCGAACGGTTTCTGCAAGTTTACTACCGCGGCAGAGCTTCGCCAGCGGACCGAGTACGAAGCGTTCTGTTTGGATTTGGAGCGGAAACAAGCTCCGATCAGCATCCAGCAACAGTATCATCACCAGCAGCAGCCTCAGCAATATCATCGACTGAACAACATTTGCGAGGGTAATGTTCGGTCCAAGCTGCAGCTGTTCGACAAGATGAAACAGCAAAACGGTGCGCAAGCCCAGACTACTGTGCAAAGCTCCTCCAGCAGTAACAGTATAAGCAACACAAACGGCCAAACCCCGGCCAATGGCAACTGTTGTAACGTCAATGGCACTAATGGAGTGTAGTAGGTTTGGATTGCGAACACTTGCGTTGGGGTAGTTTTAAGCTTTAGGGTGCAATGAAGCGCCGTGCATGAATTCTAGAGACAAATACTTACTAAATGACACGTTGTGACCAAATATGCGGCGTATGTTCTCATACGAAGGATCGAATCCGAATTCTGAACTGATAACGTTGTGAATCATATATGAAATGAAAAATTACTTGTTTACAATGGAACTTGATGTGATCGTCTCGGGAATGGCAAACAATGCACTACATCAGCGAAGCGGCTAACTGGGCTGTTCTTTTTTAGGTGTTTCATGTCGACATATATATATATTGTGTAGATATTCGCAACGCTTTCTCCCTATGAGCATTGAGCTGAGTATTGTCCTGTTTTTCGTAAATATGTGTTCCTCCAGTGGATGTGATCATTGCAGAATGGCAGTGGCTCTCATGGTTAATATGATACAGACATTGTTGTGTGAGATATTGGTTTTTATTTTCAAAAATCGATGTCACACGGATCACAGGACATGCCACTCAAAATACAATGAAAGGTTTGGCATAAGAACCAGTTAGCCAATTAGCAATAAAAATGACGTCAAATATCACGCAGAGAAAACAAAGTTTTTTCAAGGCGTTTGGAAATACATATACTACCATGTGAGACATGCGACATGTCATGCAAAGCAGTCTATTTTCCGTTTCCCATCTTCATTCCGTTTCAAATGAAAGGGGTTCAAAATTTTCCAATCAGTGTCACCACATATAAAACATTTGTTCAACTGATTTATCAGTTCATACTGGGTGCTACATCTTAAAGTGGACAATGGAATGTTAACGCATAAACGCAATTGACGATGATGGATAGATTCTGGATAGTTGTTTTTTAGATTATTTTTATCCTTGTTTCATCAATGCTCTTCCAAAAACTGTATACATCAATTGGCTGCCATTTTCGTTAAACCAGAAGTGAGCCCTTTTGGACATTTTACATCGAGTTCAGCAGAAGCTCGAATGCTATCGTTTCAATTTCGGTTATAATTTTACAAGGTGTCGACTACCTTGAAAATCCTTGAAAATCAGGGATTATCATCATTGATGTATTCAAACAATGTCAGGTAAAATCAGGGAATATCAGGGAATTTCGTCACCAATCTGGAAAAAAATTAATTCCGCCAAATAGAATTTCGATTATTGCAGTAATTAGAAAGTTAATGATAACAAAAAAAGTTGGTAGACTAGTCTGCCGTTCTACGCATAGTTGTCCCATGTTTCAAAATCAGCAACTGAGAAAAACGCAATCAAGGTTTTCTCGCATATTTGTCTACCAAAAGCTTTAAGCCTTTCAATTTAGCAATACACCGTGTTTTTTAGAAGCACTATACTATTGTTTAATGAAATGTGTTAGGATCCTCTCACTGACTCAGTCAAGCTTGATTACGGGTTTAAAAATTCATGGTGGAACTGTTATGCCTAGATTGAAAACATGGGACAATTGAACTTGATGTTGTTTTTTGATATACTGGGAACAAACAAGTTTTTTTTCGTGGTTTTCCGAAAGATTATGCATAGAAATATCGTTTTATTAAGAAATGAGTGATCTGCAACACCTTCGCAGAATATAAATCTCATTGTTATTAGGCATTCGCTAACAAGGTGTACACGTGTTCTGTTAAAGTTTTTCTTATTTGTTTGGGAATTAGATCGTTCTTCCAAAATAGAAATGAGTGCATTGGCCCTGCTGAAAGTGTGACAAGAAATTCTTGAACTTGAACCGATTTATTCGATATGGATCTACAAAAAATACATGGTGGGACAGTTATGAACAGAATATCAACATGGGACAATTGAGCTTGATGTGGTTTTTTTAAAAGCTGAGAACAAACTATATGTTTTCTGTGTTTTTTTCGTAAGATTATGCATAAAAACAACGTTTTATGAAGAAAAGTGAAAATCGTCAAAAAGTAACATTGGACAACTATGCGTAGAACGGCAGTAGTTTGACTCTCTGAAGTTTTTTCAGTATATGTTGTTTGTTTTGCCTGTAGGTGAACTTAATCCTTCCGAAGGGTAAACAGCGCAAACATAGACGGTTTTTACTGGCATTTTGCATCAGCACCTGCAGTTCAGCTTTAACCAGTTCCCTTCATTTTCTTCTTCGAAAATTATTGATAAATTCATGCTTGAAAATCATACTATGAAAGTAGAGATCCTGTGGTACCAGGAAACAGTGATGTGTCACAAATCACTCCGCACTGTTGAAAAAGACATGTTTGTATTGAGAAGAATGTTTCATGACAGCCAGAAAGCTGAGAAGGTCTAACTAGGGCATGATAAAATGAGCTTTATGATGATGTTTGGCTCGATGAAATTTTGTAGGCTAAACATTGTCATTGGTTTCTACGAGTCTGAACAAAACTACAAAGTAGCTACAGCTGGATCTGAATGTCAGATTTTGGTATCAAGAAGAGAAGGATTTGATAAATCGTTACATGATGTCAATGTTCTAGGGACGTTCTCAAACTTCAGGTAGCATCTTGAAGCTTTTAAAGAAGGCCGGGGAATTATATATTTGAACAATTTTTTTCTTGTGTCAATGGGCGGTATAAACTGTTGAACGAACGAGAGTTATGTCCACGAGTGAAAATAAACTAACACTGGAAAAACGTTTTAACAATGATTTTATTTGAACGATCTATATATGTCGGTAGTTTGAATTCAAGTGAAAAAGTCTAGTCAAAAATGGCTGTTGCGCGTGTAGACCTTTGTTGACTTGTATAGATAAGCGCGAAGTATGCTGCGGTTGCAGCTGTCAATAACAGCAAGTAAAACGAGGGGCTCGCACTGCTGTTCTCAACACTCCTCCTCAGGGTGAGTCCCATGAATAGGCCCAACCTCCATTCCGATCATGCTGGCAAACCTTTGCTGCTTCTGCACTCCTAGCGGCTTGGTCAGAATATCGGCAACCATAGTTTCGGTGGGACAATACTCCAAACGTATTTTCCATTGACTGCAAAGATTCTTAACGAGCTGCTCCCGCGTCTCGATGTGTTTGGATCTCCGTGTTGCTCGTTCAGTCTTGGCGAAAGCAATGCAACTTTGGTCGTCTTCGTGTAGAACAGTTCCACTCGCCTGACGTTGTCCGAAATCCTGAAGTAACGATCGAAGCCAAATTGCCTCCTGACAACCCTCGCTCAAGGAAACGTATTCTGCCTCCATCGACGATAATGTCACGGATGACTGCTTCCTGCTCATCCACGAAATTGCTGCTCCGGCGTACAAGAAAGTGAATCCGGATGTCGACTTCCGGCTTTCGGCATCGCCCGCCCTGTCTGCGTCCGTGAATCCAATCAAATCACCAGCTCGTCCGTCGTTGCTCAACTTCCAGTGTTTTGTACCAAACAAATATCGCACAACTCGTTTCGCTGCAGTCCAATCGATTGGCGTTGGACAACTTACTCGACGTCCCAGAATAGAGGCACTAATGGCTATGTCCGGTCGCGCGTGCACTGCTATATATAACAGAGCTACAGTGCAGTTTCAGGAATCCTTCATCCATGGGTTTTTTAGCTGACTTCGCTCCAGACATTCCAAAACGTGCGGCAAGTTTCTCGATGTAACCTCTTGGGATGATGCTGTACTTGCCATCGATTCGTTAAATCTCCATGTCCAGGAAATATTTCAATTCTTCTAGACTGCTGATATCCAATTTACGTTTTAGCTCTTTAAAGATTGCGGCTGCCACTGATTTGTCTATACATCCAAGCACTATATCATCGACGTACACAAGCAGATAAGCCAGAGTGTCGCCAACTGATTTTGTGTACAAGCAAGGATCAGCGGAGCTTTGCTTGAACCCTATACTCACAAGCACTTCATGCAGACGACGGTTCCAGCACCTAGCACTTTGTTTCACACAGATCGGAATGCACTAGATCTAACACAGCAGTTGATTTCGTCTTGGAAGCAGGAAACGGCGCCCTCGCCAACTTGCCCTCGCAGCAGACACCGCACACAGATCGCACTCCACAGTCTCTCAGCTTCAAATTCAGTTCCCATTTCCTCTCGTAAGATCCGCTTCACAGCATCCGGATGACGATGTCTCAAGCTTCGATGCCATAAGTGCTGACATATATTAGAATGTCCAGCTGTGGAAAAAGAGCATGCTGAACCGGCTGTTTCAAGCGATAAAGTTTCCCTTTCCGCTCGCCCACGGCGACCACTTTTTTGTTCCTTAGTATTTGGCATCCTCCGGGCTCAAAGTACATATGATATCCTTCATCAACGATCCGACTCACGGAAAGCAAGTTACCGGCTAGTCCAGGTACAAACAGTACGTCTTTAATTGTAATCACTTTTGATTCACCGTTTCCGCCAATCGCCGCTAGCTTACCGATACCAATGCATTACGCTGAAATTCGTTTTCCGTCCGCTAAGCACACGCTCTCGTTGGAGTCAGCCATTTCGGTTAGGTTGTTAGCGTCACCCGTCATATGCTTCGTGCAGCCGGAATCTAGCTTCCCTTTCACATAATCCAGTTTCAGTTCTGCTGCGGTCTTGTTCTCCAACGTTGTAATCAAAACGTCGTAATTTGATGGAAGACTAGACAACACGATGGCCACCAACCAGTGCACTGGCATGTCTTCGCCCATCGCAATCAGCCGATGTGTCAGCTCAGCCATTTCCATCAAGTGATCAGCCATGTTTCCACCCTCCGCCAAATACAACGAAAAGATTTTCCGCAAAACATCGATTTGGTTGCACATTGAGTCACGCTCATGATAGTTTCTCAACGCCTTCCACATATCGTTTGCCGTCGCGGCAGCCATCACATGACACAATTGGTCGTTCTCGAACGCCAGACCAATGGAGGCTCGCGCATGTCCATCCAGCTTTTTCCAAGCTTCTGTCAACGGCTCCGGCTTTGGCTGATTCACCACATCACTCAAACCTTCCTTCAACAACAGCAATTCCACCGGAAATTCTGGATTTTCTCTGAAAAAATATTAGCATATCCGGGATTTTTTTTCGGATTTTGAGTCGACACCCTGTTCTATCTTTGAGCTCGTCTGTGGACCTCGGCTTGTAATCAGTAAATCTATAAATTTTATATATTACGTTGGGGAAAAAGAAATCAATTATAAATATAATTACAGAAATAATCGAAGTTGACCGACATGTTAGTAGTCGTTGCATCGCCCAGGAGCTAAAGACCGATCATAAAACAGTTCAAAACCATTTGCGCAAAGCTGGTTTCAAACAGAAGCTTGATGTTTGGTTGCCACACCATTTAAAACCAAAAAAAAACATGATGGATCGAATTTTCATCTGCGTAGCCTTGGCCAAACGGAATGAGATCGACCCAATTCTAAGACGGACTGCGGATTAGAAATGGGTCATATAAGACAATGTTGTGCGAAAACGATTTTGGTCAAAGTGTAGCGAAGCAGTTCAAACTGTGGCCAAAACAGAACCAACGGCCAAGAAGGTTCTACTGTGTATTTGGTGGAACTTGAAATGAATAATTTGTTATGAGTTGCTTCCGTATGTCCAACATTTAATTCAGATCTCTACTGTCAACAACTGGACCGTTTGATGCTAGCGATTGACCAGAAACAGCAAGAATTGGCCAACAGAAGAGGTGTTGTGTTCCATCAGAACAATGCAAGGCCACACAAGTCTGTAGTGACTCACCGCAAACTCCGGGAGTTTTGTTGGAAAGTTTTAATGCCGTTTTTAGTCCGGTTCTGACACCTAGCGATTACCACCTCCTTCACGCATTGCTAGTTCGATTAATAAAATAATGGATTTCTTTTTCCCCAATCTAATATTAAACTGTGTGATTTCAATTCACTATGAAGGGTTATTCAAATTAAACAATAAAGTTTATTCAGAGTATCCTCTATAACATCTAAACAACAATAACTCTAAATTTCTTTTTCGCGAAAAATTTTTGTTTTTCAGTTCATTCATTTTAATCTAATCAAAAACTACCTGACAAATTTCCTAAACATTACATCCCTTTTAAGGTTTTCAAATTGGTGGTCGTAAATTTTGGATAAGCAGTTTTGTAAGTATGTTCATTACAGAACAAGTGGTCACATGCTATATTTATACCATCAAATTCACTAGGATGACAGCGAAAATTGTGACAAAATTGGTCATCAGGGCCAGCTAAAGGGTTCTTTTCTAGAGCTGGGACTACTACCGAGATTTCGACTAAATGACAAACGTTTTAAGGGTATGATTGGATTTTATGGGATTATTTTCAGTGGGTTTCGGGATAAATATCATTTGTTGAATTTCTAATAATAATTTTCCATTAAATTGTCATTTAATTAAATAATTCCATGACGGTACAAGATAAATACCCTTTAAAATACAATTTTTCTGGACTTTCAAGTTTTTTTGTGAGCTTCATACTGAGAATGAAAATAAAATACCCCCGATGCTTGAATTGAAATGTGAAATGATTATTGAGTTTATGATGATAAAAATGATAAATGAGTTTACAAACAAAACACAGTAGATTTCCAAAATGGCTGAAGAGTGCTTTTAGTAAGTTGGTCCACCTTAGGATATAGTTCTAGGCGTCTTGGATTGATCTTTCTCTAAAGATCACCCAATCCCAATTCGAATAGATATTGCATGAAAACCACCGAATTCAACTATAAGTAAACGAAAGGGAATGAAAAATGACAGTTTCATGCACATACCGTTATTCCACCATATTCTGCGCAGTTAAGAATTTTCAAAGTTCAAACAATTCTGAGATTTTCATTCGCCGGTTTTCTTGCGGTTAATTTTCTTCTGCGACTTACTGATTGCAACACTTCTTCATTAAATTGGAGAGATGAAAAAAATTGTTGCGTCTTAGCGTCGATGCGAAAAGGAACCAAATTATAACATTTTCAGTGATGTCAGATTTGTTTTTGATATTTTGTCTGTACAACTCAATTTTTTCCGGTGAATTATCGGGTGATAACAAAGATAAAAGACAATCTAACACGAAAACACGAATGTGCACAGATTTAGGAGGCGCACAGAATTAGATGGAGTTACGGTACAGTGATCCTAGATCTTTCGAATTGGAAAAAAAAATCGGTGACGAACATTTTTGACCGCACAAACATGTGAAATATAGGCAATTCCAAATCTATTCAAAATGAGTGGTAACTATTGAAAACATGCGTTCAAATGCAAACGCTTCAAGCGCGATTCGCAAATGTCTTGTTTGTCTTTTTGTTAGAAATATATTATAGAAAAAACGTGGTATCCCTTGAAAATAACTTCGAATTATCCGCGGAATGACACTCGTGATAGACCCTAAAATGAAAAGATTAGATCAATAACTGCAAGTAA
This sequence comes from Toxorhynchites rutilus septentrionalis, assembly GCF_029784135.1. NCBI lineage: Eukaryota > Metazoa > Arthropoda > Insecta > Diptera > Culicidae > Toxorhynchites > Toxorhynchites rutilus. Next base: position 71,417,758 of record NC_073744.1, read on the forward strand.
CATTTCTAATAAAATCATCATCATTTCAGAAAACTTTTGCAACACAAATCGAAAGATGTCCCATTAAGAGCATTGCATTTTAGAGCAATTACAACGCTTTACAACGAAACATCACTGTTGTTTTCAAGTTCCCTTGCGCTGTTCAAGTTCAGTTCATTCACCACGTAAGGAATTATTCACAATGAACCTAACCTCAATCAAGAGGTTATCGGAATCTAGTAATCACAACAAACAAACAAAAAAACACTCAATGAGATGAAAATACAAAACACATGTAGGAAATAAACAAAAAAAAAGAAGAAAAAGAAGACTTCGCCCTTTAAGAGGCAACAAACAAGAGCAGTTTGTGGGATCGAAATGTGTGAATCGCATGGTTCCAACTGTATATCCGAAGAAGCACAAGACCTTGCTGTTCCGAGAATTTGCTGATAGCGAGTATCAAGTAGGGAAATTTTGTAGTAGCAGGTAATCGCATTTCGAGTGCATCGTAAATCAGTGTACAAGTGTCTCTAACAACACCGTTCGTACCAATGTTAATTGAAATACACATATATGAAGGCCTTATATTTTTTCATGATGAAAAACAATTATGCAGCACCGTACGCGTACTATAAGTGTACGTTTAGCCCTCTGTAAATTGTAGATAAATATACACCTCCCTGGACATATTGTTATTCTCTGTTTTCGTAGGCAAAATTATACAGAATCAGGAATAGGAAACACGAAAGGAATAACTCCATTATCACCTGATTATTGGTGCACTGTACCGATACAGAATAAGAACACGTTTGAAACTTTTTGACGTCCATATGAGATTGAATATAAATACATCAACACAAATTATTAGATTTTAGAAGTGATAAAAATGAAAGTACTAAATGTAGTTCCAAATTGCGGTAAACTAAGGTAAGCGAGAGAAGAGCAACTAATGCCAAAATATTTTACCCGAAAAAGATTCTTCCTTCATTCATAAATCATCGATTGTCTTCCCCATTACCTAACAATAACCAACAAGTTGTCGCACTCACGAATGTTACGCAAATTCACTTTACGTTGCCAATTTCTTGCAATAGCTTTAACAGTATTTAACAGATCTTTTTAATGGTTTTTATTCCATCGCGCAGGACACTGTCAACAACAGATATACGTGGTGAAAATTTCACGTTCACAACGAATCAAATAGAAACAATCACCAACCTTATTCTACTACGCTAGACAGAATAAATTTAACCATATCCTAATTTGCCTTATTTTCATCCTTTTTGATTGCTTTAGACTAATTATAGATTTACTTTATCCATAAGTATAATCATATCACATTCATAATCTAGTTTATTGATTTGCTCGCAAGGTTCTAAACAATACTAAGAAATGGGCATGTTTGCAATACTAGCTTCTACTACTACGGTTACTTTACGATAGACCCTCCGTCGCCCCCTCCATCTTGGCAGGTACGATTTTTGCCTGCGCTTGTTGTGTTAGTATTAATTGAGATTAAATTTGCTGTAGAATAGAATTTTTAAGTCGGTCTGCAGCAGTAATCAGCCAATTGATTCAGCTGGATACAGCTTGTATTATATCATTTTAGCGTTTTTCCACCGATCAAACTGTTGGAAGAACAAATATTTATTTCACCCCACGGTTTAAGCTTCGTGGCAAAGTACAGATTAGGCAGGGTTATGTTCACCACGCAAAATACTAGCATTTAAGGCTCCGTCGTTCGCTTTGTTTCATACTCTTCGCAGGAATCATTCGTAGATACTGTTACAACTTTCTCCCGAAATACAAGCACAAGATAGATAGACATAGCCGTTATCGTTTCCTTGTTCCATATTTTCGAAACCTGTCCTAGAGAGCGAGCAAGAAGTAACGCAAGCTATGGAGAAGTAACTCATGCCAAAATTTGATAGGAACTAACCTGATACCTTTAATGAAAACAAACAAACAAAAAAAAATGCGATAGAAAACAAGAATAAATGATTAAATCAGCTATCTTTATATATGGAGAAGCACATTGATGCTAAAAGTATTAAACTAAACCTGAAATTTGAAAGCAAGCAAGCCAATTTTGGAAGTTCGTTAGGAGTCTATAATATTGCGTACATAATTTTTCTACAGGAAGACAACAAACTTTACCATCCTATGGCTTGAATTGTGTAAATGTGAAAAAAAGGAACGATGTTCTTACCTTTTCCCTCCCAGTGGCAACAATTGTAGCTGTTAGTCGAGGGAAATAAAATACGGAACATATGGAACCGAACACTGGAGGAAAAAGCAGATTTTTGAAACAGATGAATTGTATATGTATATATATATATAACAATTATATATTCGATCAATACTATATCGAGAAAAGGAAAAGATATTTATAATTCACAAAGGGAAATAATAAAGATTCAAAATAAAGAAAGCTTCCGTTTTATTTTTGATGACAGTTATGATTCTGTAAGATATTGAAGGAAGGAAGGTATTGAATTAGAGAGACTTTAAACTCTGAGAGTTCATTCGTCTCTTAAGATATTGAGAAAATTGTCCACATTTTATCCTCACTTTTGGTAACGACGCTATGCTTCTTACTGTTTTGATTTTGAGCAGATGAACAGAGTGCATCCCGGTGAACATTGAGGCAAACTTGCAATTAATTTGGATCAAATCTCGTAGCCACATGTTAGTGGGGGACCTTTTTAATAATGTGACTTTCTTTCCGAAGTGCTATCTGTGCGAACTTCATTCTGAAATGTCTATTCCAACACAATGGGATGTCCAATTGTAGAAGATAGTTGATACCATAATTGGTCGTAAGATGTGGAAATGCCATAAAAGTAGATACAGAAAGCTTGTGTCCGAGACACGAACGCATAGCATACGCGAGATCACAGTGCAAGTCGGTGGAGTTCTTTGAAGAAAAATTCCCCCGACCAGAACGAGAATCGAACCCGAGCCCCCCGCATGTTAGGTGTGACGCTAACCACTTGACCATGGGAGCGCATTCTATACTGATTCATTTGTTTCGAAATTACAATTAACCCTTTGCAGTCGTATTAAATTTGGGCATGGGTGCCGTACTGGTCGGAATTATTTTCTTTTGAAAAAGCGGGATTTATGCAAGATTATAAAATACTTTTTGACGTAGGATTACGTCTTTCGGGAACATATTGGGGTACAAATTGAAAATCAAAAATCGAGCACATCGTGAAAATTGTCCAATTTTAAATGCTTATTGCTCAGTCAATTCATATTGGATTGATGAAATTTTTGCGTCAATCGATTTCGGCACTCCATAATAATTTTTTATATTGAAGATAATAATATAATTCATGAAACTAATTATCGAACAATTGAAAAATCTCAACCCCTATCCTAACGGAAATACCCACTTCTGATTGGTCGAAATTGACGACACATGCGGTGGGTCTGTAACAGAGACATCAAAACCAAGCTGCCTGGGGGAAATCGGCATTGCAAATACATGAAATTAAAGGGAGCTTTTGTTCGCTCCGAAATGTGTTTCATAACAGAGACGTCAAAACCAAGTTGCCAGGGGGAAATCGGCATTGCAAATACATGAAAGTAGGGGGAACTTTTGTTCCTACCGAAATGTGTTCCCTAACAGAGACGTCAAAACCAAGCTGCCTGGGGGGAATCGGCATTGCAAATACAAAAAAATAGGAGGAACTGTTGTTCCTACCGAAATGTATTCCTTAACAGAGACATCAAAACCAAGCTGCCGGGGGGGAATCGGCATAGCAAATACAGGAAATTAGGGGGAGCTTTTGCTCCCACCGAAATGTGTTCCCTAACAGAGACATCAAAACCAAGCTGCCGGGGGGAAATCGACATTGCAACTACATGAAAGTAGGGGGGACTTTTGTTCCTAGCGATGTAATTCTTCTAACATATCCAAAATCAACAGATAGACTAACGGAATCCTACGTCAACTCTGCGGTCGTGTCTCGGACACAGCCCTCTTGCGACTTTTTTTATTCTTTTTTGATGTAATTTTAATGTGATGTTTTTGTATGAAAATTATATTTTATAATTCGTCTTCGTGTGAAATCTTTCTAAACAGTCTCCAAGAGTAAATCATATGAAGCATAATCAATACATTATTTTATTTTTATTACCCGTTGAATGAGACACTTATGACAACAATTATTCTGCTCTTTAAAAACAATTTCTTCAGTAATTACTCAAAGAATGATTCCTGCGTATTCGAAATGATCAGAACTTTTCACTTTAGATGAACAAAGATTTTGTCGCTTAAGACACTTATGCGATTATTTAAATAACACTAGCTGACCCGGCAAACTTCGTCCCGCCCAAAATTTATTTTTCGTTATCGCTTCCACGTTTTCATACTAAGCAATGTTCATGGGTCCAATCGCAGAATTATTCATTGATTGATCTTCTAATCTACCCTTTAAAATTACCTTTTACTATAAAATTCCTAGTACATCTACCAAAACTCGACATTATAATATCAGATTACTTTCAGACACAATTCTGGTTCAAGATTTTTCAACCACTTGCAAATAACATGTGTTTTATTTGTATGGCAGAACCAGCTCCCCCCCCCTTTCCCTTAAGAGAGGAGGGACGAGTATCTAACCACCATAGATGCATTTATTGCACCCTAAAACCTCCACATGCCAAATTTCATTTCATTTGTACGATTAATTCTCGAGTAATGCAGAAATTTTTGTTCCATTTGTATGGCAGCCCCCTCTTAAAGAGAGGGGTGGAGTGTCTCACTATCGTAAAAACATTTCTTGCACCCTAAAACCTCCACATGCCAAATTTGGTTTTATTTGCTTGATTTATTCTCGAATAATGCATAAATTTGTGTTTCATTTGTATGGCAGCCCCCCTTTAGAGAGGAGGGTGGAGTGTCTAACCACTATAGAATTATTTATTGCACCCTTAAACCTCTATATGCCTAATTTGGTTTCATTTGCTTGATTAATTTTCGAGTAATGCAGAAATTTGTGCTTCATTTGTATGGCAGCCCCTCTTAGAGAGAGGGGAGGGGTCTTAAACTGTCACGAAAACCTCTCACGGCCCCAAAAAACCCTACATACCAATTTTCATGTCGATCGGTTCAGTAGTTTCCGAGTCCATAAGAATCAGACAGACAGATATCACTCCATTTTTATACACACATTCGGCGATACTTTTTTATTGGTATACAAGTATATATAGGAGTGCGTTTCATCGTGCGTAGAACATATGGGAGTTTAATTTTCCGAATTTTCCCTTTTTCCTCAGAGTTTTCCGAAAATTTTCAATTGTCATGTTTGGTTGAAATATGCGTAATATTTTTATGGGACCCTCTCTCCATTCCAGGGGAGAGAGGGGTGTCATACCATCATAGAAACATTTCTCATACCCAAAAACCCTCACATCCCAAATTGTGCTTGATTAGTTCTCGAGTTATGCAGAAGTTTGTGTTTATGTGCGCCCTGTAATTTGTGTTTCATTTGCATGTGCATACTTTTCGGCGCAGTGCTCCGTACAGGGGTAGCACTTTGGCGGAGCACACTGCCGTAATGAAAGTGTTAAGCAATTTGGCATACTTAGTTTTCCGAAATTTTATCTAGACTAACATATGGAAAGGGCCAAATTTTTTTTGAATAAAATTTGTTTACGCAAAAATGGTAAGTCCTACAAAAAAGTGAGTTTTAGGAAAATAATTTAATTTTCGGAAAAAAATTCTGAAAAAATATTTTTTGAAATTCTACCCTGAAAAAATCGATTTCAAAAACTAAAAGTCGATTTTCTCAAAATGGTCATCTCAGATTTGGATGAAATGGCCGTACAACTCTTCCATACATCGCAACTTGTGCATATTCGAGGAAAAAAAGGTTTCTAACAAAAACTTGAATATGTCAAATGTCGTACCAGCGAGAGTGTTACTTCATTACTTTAATATGAAGAAAAAAGCTGCGGAAAGTCATCGCATTTTGGTGAAAGTTTATGATGATCATGCTGCAACTGAGCGAACGTGTCACGGTTTGCACGGTTTGAAAGTGGTAATTTTGACTTGGAAGACGAAGAACGCTCCGGACCGCCAAAAAAGTTTAAAGATGAAAAATTGAAGGCTTTACTCGATCAAGATCCGTCCCAAACGCAACAAAAACTTGCAGATACACTTGGAGTAGCTCAGCAAACCATATCCGATCGTTTAAAAGCAATGGGAATGATCTGAAAGATAGGACATTGGGTGTCGTATTAATTGAAGCCACGAGACGTCGAACGCCGTTTTTTCACGTGCGAACAACTGTTCCAACGGCATAAAAGAACGAGTTTTTTGCATCGAATCGGTACTGGCGATGAAAAGTGGGTCCACTACGACAATCCTGAACGTCGGGCAACGTATGGATACCCGGGCCATGCACCAACATCGACGGCCGAGCGGAGTATTCCCGGCCAGAAGGTTATGCTGTCTATTTGGTGGGACCAGCTGGGTGTGGTGTACTATGAGATGCTAAAATCGAATGAAACCATTACGGGGGACCTCTACCGACGACAATTGATGCGTTTGAGCCGTGCATTGAAAGAAAAACGGCCACAATACGAGCAAAGACACGATAAAGTTATTTTGCAACACTACAATGCTCGACCGCATATCACGAAACTGGTCGAAACATATTTGGAAATGCTGAAATGGGAGGCCCTATCCCATCCGCAGTATTCTCCAGACATTGCTTCGTACGATTACTACCTTTTTTAATCGATGCAACATGACCTGGTTGACCAGCACTTCTCCAATTTTGATGAAGTCAGAAATTGGATCCATTCGAGGTAAGCCGACAAACCGGCCGATTATTTCCACAAAGGGATCCGTGAACTGCCAGAAAAATGGGAAAAAGTTATGACTAGCGATGGGCAATACTTTGAGTATTAAATTTGTAACTATTTTTAATTAATTTTTGAAAAAAAAACGAAAAAACTTACCGGTACTCCTATTAGATAAAATCAAAAACAGGTAGAAATGAATTTATGGTGGCCCTGAGATACAGTTTTCAGCTTGTTTTTGTAGTCAAATATAATGTGTTTCAAATCAGAGAGCAACGACAGCTCTCAAACAAAAGCCATCTGCCAAAAATCTCTCGATCGGTCGGTCAGGTATCGAATAGTTGTTGTATTTTTCTGTATCTATTAAGATTCACTGTAGATATGATAATAAGAAATGGATTGTCGTGTCGATAATGAATAAAATTGCTCTGCAGTTGTTTGGATATTACCAGACGTGACTGGCAGCAATTGTAAAGTGGCGGAAAGGAGATAACATTATTTTGTTTCTGCGTAATCATCAGAATTCATCAAAGAAAAGTGTTACATTGTTTATTAACATGAGTCAAGCCGTGATCTCCAGGATTTTCAAGGATTACAAATGTAATGCTGGTATTAACAACCGCTTTTGACGAAATAATGTTGCAATTGAGAGAGAAGTTCAATTCACCGACAGAAACGACCAGCTGAGAATTTTATCGATACTTCCTAATTCATGGTCGTCAAACGAAATCGCGGAAGAACTCAATGCACCATTGTATATGGTTAAGCAAATGAAAAAAAAAACTAGTGCAAGATCGGGGCATTTTTTGCAGTTCTAGTGCGCGAAGTGGACATGGAATTGATGAAACAGATAAACTCAAAGTTAGCGAGTTCTATGACAGTGATGATATCAGCAGGACAATGCCAGGAACTAACGATTTTGTATCTGAGTTTCGAAATGGTATAAGAGAGCATGTCCAGAAGCGCATTTTGATGATGTCTCTCAAAGAGGCGTTCATGTGTTTCAAGAAACTTGCAACAAAAATGTTGGGTTCACACTGTTTACACAGTTGAGACCAAAGCACTGTATATTACTTGATAGTACAGGAACAATGGCTGACTACAGAACGTTGTAATTTGGAAATGATTTTAAAACCAATCGATGAAATTGTGCCGTATTTCGTTGATGAAGTAGACAAACTCATAGAGCATGACTTTACTTACAAACAGTAGTCTGTTTTTTTGCGAAATAAAAACGAGTCTTTGACGTGACCCCTTTTACAGAATGGAACCATCGACCATCGACCCCCAAAAACTTTATGGTTGCTCATGTGAGTGAACCTGATATAATTTTCTCATCAATAAACAGACATAAAATTCAGAAAATATCAAGTGTAATTAATAATTATTAATAAAAGTTTCAACAATAATACACTTTACTAAAATATTAGTCATTCTTATAACAAGAAGGTTCACGTAACACAACTTATACAGTATCTTGTCGACCCCTGGGAAACTGATATCGACCCCAAGGGATAATCCGTACCGCGGATCATCCGCTCGCGGATAATTGGGGTTCTACTGTATATGTTCAATAAATTTACATTCCTTTGAAATATAAGAAAAAAAACCTAACACGATATGTAACGAAAAATTAGCCGGTACTGGGAGTAAATGTGCGCGAAACCAAACCAGTATACACTTAGAACGCGTTTTTCTCGAAACCATGATTTCTCAGCAGCTTTCTCATTAGTTTGTCTTCTACAAACATGTACATTATTTATCATCATACCCTCGTATGATCCTCTATCACCTCCTGAAAGATTTCGGATATATGCATTTTTGTGAGAAAGATGTTTTCTGATATTGAGGGAATGTATCAAAAAAATAAATCCTTCATTTATACCTAAAAAACAAAAACAAATATATGTATGTAAAACGATGAGAACAATGACCCTCCCGATCGCGGTCCTCCCTTAATAAGAGGTTCAAATAATTTGATTCCGCAATTTCACTTCAAGCTGTAAGTCAACAGAACAAAATGAAATGTATTCAAGAAATCCTAGTTGGGCAAATTTTTATATGGAAATCAGATAGGATGTTTATCCAAATTAATTTTTTTTAAAGTTAAATGGTTTCATTGTAATTAAACATAACAATAATAAAGATAATGTAGTTAAAAGCCAAAAAATAATTAGACAAGAGCAGTTTACAATACACACATCTCTTCCTTCATTAATCTAAGAGCCCCCGGAGACTGCATACTTTTTATCGACAGTACCAAGTTTTTTTTTACTTTTTTCTAGTCTGTAGTACATTAACTGTATCATAAGTATATTGCTTTACAGTAAAAACATTCAACAAATAAAAAAAAATTCGTTTTGAATTTATGTTGTTCATAATATAGTGTGTTCCCAAGTCAAGCCGTTTTATGACGGCGGCCAAATTGAATTTTTCAAGGTCATTGAATACGCAGTTTTATAATAACAGCAGGGATAAAAGTGTGTTCCAAATTTCGGATTGATTATCAACAGGAACGGGGTCAAATTTCTATAAAAATGTAACAACCCTACAGACATTCAAACATACATACAAACAGGTCAAGCTGAATGAAACCATTTAAAAAAATTTATTGGTTATTTGGGGACTGTGGCCATCTTAGATTTGGATTTTTCATGATCTTCTTCTTCTTCTTAAATGGCACTAACGTTCCTAGAGGAACTTCACCGTCTCAACTTAGCATTACTTGCGTTATTTTCATTAATACTTAGTAGAGATTTCTATGCCAAATACATGCCTTTAATGCATTATGAGTGGCGAGCTCTAGATTACACGTGACCACAGTGCAAGACGGAGAAAATTTCTTTGACGAAAAATACCTCCGACCTGAACGGGAATCGAACCCGATCATCCGGCATGCTAGGTTTGACGCTAACCACTCGGCCACGGGAACACAACCATGATCTACTGTGTTCTACTAGTTGAACACCTTCATTTGATACCCATATTGATGGGGTTTTTTAGAAAAATATTTATGGCGACCATTTTTTATAAATAACTGTATCTACTAGTCAAGCCCATTCATTTGATACCCATATTGATAGGGTTTTGAAAAAAAAATATATGTTCCCATTTTTGCGACCATTTTGGATTTGCATTTTTCATAAATCAATTTGTTCTACTAGTCATGCCCTTCCATTTGATACCCTATTGATGGGATTTTGAGAAAATGTGCAGTCCACCATTTCTCAGCGGTAGCCATTTTGGGTTCTCAAGATAATGAAATACGTAGTTTTATAATGATCGCAGAGATAAAGATGTGTTCCAAATTTCAGATTTCAGATAATAGCCAAATTTCAGATGTCGACAAGAAGGGGATCAAATTTCTATTACTAAGTTCGTCGTCAACGCGATCCGGATGTGTTTTTTGCGGGGCCCAAATAGTCTGTCGGTACGCTAGACAGTAATCAAAGAAATAAACTGGAAACAACTTTTATTTTCACTTTTGAAAAAAACAGCACTGAATCGATCCCCTGCAGACAAACATACAAACAGGGAAGCAACAGAACCGTTTAGTAGAAAAAAGAATTTCAATCTATGCACTGAAATATACCATTCGTACTGAGTGTACCAAATATGCCATTTGTGCCATTTGTGCCAATCTGTACCAACTGTGCCAACTGTGCCAACTGTGCCAACCGTGCCAAGTGTACCATGGCACAGTTTTGTGCCGTACCAAATGGTACAATATTTTGTCGTGCCATGGTACGTGCCGTGACAATGGCACACGCACATTACATTTACGAATGGCATGATATAACATTTCCAAATTAAAGATAAAAGCTTCCAGAGTTGTGATAAATAATTGTGAGGTCTTTAGAAATTCTTAGTACAACATCTGCATATTGGGGTATCGTTCAGCGTATTAAAGGTTCTCCGCGATGAATTCGTCTATACCATTTTTAAGTTGCATTTCTCCCCGGCTTACCACTGATTGAACTGTTCATGCGACTAGTTCATCAGCCGGGGAGCTAGATGATCATCCAACGTTAGTCTCTCCACACATCACGCTCCCGGCTAAGCCAAAGCTAACAAAGCGCAGTAAATCTCTTCTCTGAACACTTTCCTCGACCGCAGGCCATGGCGATTCATCGCGCTTCATCCACACATACGCGCGCGCACAGTGCAACATGTTCGGCATGCGATCACATCAATTCGCGCCGCTGGGAGAGGGAGAGAGAGAGACAGCCCCCAAACTTTCTTCCTCAAGATGAACTGTGGCCACAGGGAAAAGGTAACCCAGTGGCATTTCTTCGTCTTTATTCTGTCTAGTGCCGTCGAGTTGGATAGACGTGGTTTTGGAGCCAGGACCCGGGATAGTATTGTTCGTTGTGCAGTCGGAGAAACCTTGAGCCGGAAGAGCGTTCCAGCGAAAGCTGCTACAAAGCGGAAAAATAAAAAGCAAACCTTCGGAAGAGAAGAAAGCCGATGCTGAAGGTTGTGATCTCAGGGAATCGTCAGTAACTGTTGGAATTTCTTTCCATCTCCCGAAAACTTTCCGCGTACCCATCTGGTGTGGTGCATTTGAGGGCGGAAGAAAGTGCACAACAGCCCTTGGCGCTGTTCGGAAAACCAAACAGAAATAAGTGAAGGACTCTGGAGTCCGAAAAGTGTTTATTGCTTGTTTTCAGTTGAAAAAATAAATGTGTGTCAGTTAAATGATAAATATTTAAGTTACGCTGAATTGAAGATCAGCTTGCGAGTGCTGAATTAACTTGGTGAAATTGCGAACGGATGATGATGATGGTGATTGCAGGTCGCTTATCGCAAAGGATTAACAAGTGAATAAGTCGACACTGGCCTTCGGCCGAATTAACACGATTTCACCAGAAAGGTATTAATTATTTTTCGGAGAGATTGAAAGTGGTACTCTCACACATTTAATCGCAGCCAAGTGCATAGTCGAAAATAAAAACAGGAAGTGTGAAGTGAGATGACAAACTCGCGCATGTGGTTAAAACAGTGAAAGCCTATCCACAGGCCCGCGATAGGGCAGAAGAAATCGAAAAGCTGAAGAAAACAAGTTGACCGAGAAAACGAGAACAGGTTCGTCGCTAGCTGGATGACAAATTGAAGTCTCTATCTCTGTCGCTCGTTGGTGGATTCGAAGCATCAGCACAAACGGATTGGTCGAGGAAGCTTCCCCTTTTTAGGAGACGCAGGAGAAACGTTTTACGAGTCAGCAAAGGCAAGCTCAGACCACTTGGCGGATTTCCATCCCCTAGGAAACCTTGAAAGGTGAGTACTTACAGTGGTCTCTTAATGGTTTCAAGGAATGTAAATAGTGTTGGGAAAATGAGATATCCCGTAATCCGGATTGTGTGTGCGTTTTTATTTATCACATTGTTTTCGTCTAGGGCTCTACCAGGAACTTTCAGAATTCTATTCAATTCTGTGTCGATAATGGATTGCTTCCATGTCTAAATTTTAAAATAATTTTGAAAAATTGAATTAATCCAAAAGGAAGGAAGCCTTCTATTCGATATCATTTTCGTTAATTCGATGCAATTGCGAATTTTATACACGATCATTCTATACATTGATCATAACGAAGCAGAACCCCAAAAGAGCTTTGTTGTTAGTTTTATGAAATTAGAAAGGGTTTTTTGGCTGTACTTCCTTTTTGTGGTAAGAAGCAGTGCTACATTTTCATCTACACCAGAGGGGTTAAAAATCTATCTCATATGTACTCTTTCTGTACCAAAAATCTGTGCCATCGAAAATATTCGTTGTAGAGAAAAATCTATTTTATTAGCATGAAAAAATACTCATTTATTTACCACAGAAACTACATTTACGTTTGCAAATCATTCGTGTGTTTGATTCGATGAGAATAGGATTTCCAGAGTGGCATACACCATGGATGATGTCGTACGTTACTGGGCGCAATTTCTCAGTGAAAGTTGGTGATGCTTATTCTGCCCCGTTTCAGATACATTCCGAAGTACCTAAAGGCAGTATTCTGGGGCCGCTGCTCTTCGTTCTGTTTAATAACCACGTTTGTAGAACCCTGAAATCACCGAAATCGATGCATGCTGACGATCTCAAATTTTATCGTATAGTTTCAACGTTGGTAGACTGTTGTGGGCTGCAATCGGACACCGACAAGATTCAGGAATGGTGCAGTTTGAACGGGATGGAAGTCAATATCAGCAAATGTTGCGTAATCTCATTCAGCCGCTCACGAACACCAATTGTATACGACTATAAAATGGGGACAACAAGTTTGAAGTGTACGAATATCGTGAAGGATCTGGGGATTCTCGTAGACAGTAAACTACGGTTTACGGAACACATCGCATCAGTCACTGCGAAAGCATATTCCATGGTAGATTTTTTGAAACGAAACACAAAATGCTTTGACGATATTTACTGTTTAAAAATACTGTATTGCTCATTGGTGAGTAGTGTGTTAGAATACGGGGTACAAGTACACATACATCGGATAGAGCGAGTCCAGAAGCATTTTATTCGATATGCTCTCCGCATTCTCAATTGAAGGGATAGGACGAATCTGCCAGTGTATGAAAGCCGTTGTATGCTGATTGACTTGCCAACATTAGCGATGAGACGAGTATTGTTTCAACGATTACTGGACTTTGATGTCCTGACTGATCACTTCGACTGTGCAGATTTATTAGCGAAACTTCGCTTCAACGCACCTCTTCGAGTGACGCGGCAGTCAAACTTTTTCAGCCGTTCGAATCATCGCTCCACCTATGGAATGAACAATCCAATGGACGTCTGCTGTAGCAAGTTCAACGAAGTGTCTGATATTTTTAACTTTGCTATATCCAAGAATGTGTTTAGGCTAGACTTAGAACATGAAAAAGTCTGTACGGTTTTTATATCGAAGATAGATAAATAAGTTTTCGGAAGAATGTCGGGAGTGAGAATTGAACTCTTAATCTTTGGCGTGAGTGGTATGAAAGTCGCCTTCATAATTCATAAATGTTACAAATTAAACATTGATGGTAGTTTTTCAAAGAAAAACAAGAAAAAGTTGTTGTTCGAAAAAAATTTTCCCTGTAAAAGTGCGCATCTTCCGATGTATGGGGGACTTGTTGGAAATTGTATGGGCTCTTCATATCTTTTAAAATAAAAAAAATAAATTTTAATTTTCAAAATATATTTCTCAATGATTTTTTTTTCCCAAAAATTTGCTTGATATTTTTTAAGGAAAACATAAATAATTTCCTACATTTCATTTTGTAGATCTTATAGTTTTTAAAGTAAGATTTTTCGAAAAAAAAAGTTTAGAAAACTTAAAATTTCAAAAAAATTCTTACAAAAAATCTATTAGGCCTACAAAATTTTAGTGAAAAAATCAAATGTAGGATATTATTTATGTTTTCATAAAAAAATATCAATCAAATTTTTGAGAAAAAAAATCATTGAAAAGAAAATATTTTGAAAATTAAAATTCATTTCTAGAAAACATGTTTTTTTTTGAATTCTTAAAAAAAAGATATGAATATTTTGCATAATTTATTTATTTCAACACCGTCTTCTATTAGTACAGACTGAATTATTTACTTATAAACTAGATGTAATTGTTAATTCTATTATACCTTACAATTTCCAACAAGTTACCCATACATCAGAAGATGGGCACTTTTATATAGTGTCTGAAATCAGAGGAACCCTAAGTGTACCTCGCCTTGATAGTGTGAATAACGAGCCCTGCCAATTTTGAACTAAAGCTTTGAAATTAGGATTGAGTGATCTTGAGGGAACCACGCTATTGAGGCGACCCTTCTGGCCTTCGGGCGGCGAATATCATACTAACATTCCTTCCCTTCCCCTGGTGACTGTAAGGACGTGGCCGGCGTCGCTATTGACTATTTAAAGCTCGAATCACCGGAACTTGCACAATGAGAATGATCTTCTACTCCCAAGCGTCATTCAGTGTGTCCTTTGTGCAATTTCGCTGGTTCTGATCAATCACGGAGATCAATTACGGAATGTACATTCAAGGAACCCAAGCTCAAGGAACTAGGATTGGGCGATCTTGGATCGATTTTCAGAAGATCGATTTTTCTTTGTACCCGTAAAGTGCAATATTTTTCATTCGGTTTTTTCGATCATAGAATTTTCTTCCATGTACGTTGACTTTAATCTCACCACCTGATAAATTTTTTGAACATAATGTCAACGTTTGAATCGTGTTCGAGGATTTCAAATTAGTGATAGTGAATCTAGATGCAGCTGCTGTGTGTGTTTGGTCTAAGATCTGGCGATATTGGATCTATATTTAGAAAACCTTTTTTTTCCGATTTTTTTTCTGTCGATTTTTTTGATCTTTGTAAATTTTTGTAGATTTTTGTAAATTTGTTTTTCAATATACATCGGTTTTATTCTCACCAAAGATCGCCTGCTAATTTTTATAAACATAATGGCAACGTTTGACCTCTTTGAAGCACTCCAGTTGGCTTGCTAACAAAGTCAGTTTGTTTATTCTTCGATTTAATTCCGTACAATTTCTGACAGGATCAGAACTAGCGACAGCTACTGAGGGAGATGCATTTTAAATTAATTTATTTCATTTAATGATTCCATGATGGTACAAGATGAATGCTCTGGAAAACACTTTTTTGGAGATCTGTTTTTTTGTCACCTCCATATTGAGAAGCAAAACAAACTACTTTTGATTTTTAAATAGAATCATGAAATTTTTATTCCTAGTTTAAAGAAAAGACGATACTATACAACGATATACATAAAATAAGTACCGTCGATGGGGATAAGAATGGGTCATAGGGGAAAAATTGATGAATTATGAAACAAGAACTCCGTTAATTATTATACATTGGAAGTAGGGAAAATATGTCCCCGATTAAACGGTTCACAGCTTTCGAAAATATTCGCAATATTTGTCAATCTCACCCAATCTCACCCCCATGATCCATTCACAACCCTATCGACGGTAGATAAAATGGAAAAAATGCTTTCGATTTTTTAAAGATCGGTTTGGCAAGGATCGTTTCTTTTGTACCGATTTAATCAGTGAATCGATCCCTATGTCGTTTAGAATATCGATTCGTTAAGATCGATCTTTTTATAAAGAACGCCTAATCTAATCCTAACTAGTAACGAAGTAGCGAAGTGCAATATGCCTGTTGTATATTGAGTATTGTTGTTTGCTAGTTGCTTATTGCTCCGGTGTGCGAGCCGGCTTACTCTTTTGTGTCGGTCATGAATTTCACGTTATCTGATCACTGGTGTTTACGACATAGTTTTCATTAGGGTGCCAATGAATGTATGGGCAAAAATCGACCCTAAAATTTCAAAAAGTTACCCTATACAAAATGTTTACCACCTCGAAAAAAACCCTATGCTAAATATCAGCTCAATCGGACTTGAGAGAGAGTGGCGCAAAGCGGTCAAAGTTTGAGTCTTTTGAAAATCGAAAAATCAGGGAAGAGTAAAGGAATCCGGCTTTTGGAAAAAAACGATGCCAAATGTCTTTGAATTGCATGAAACGCCGAGATCTAGTGTCATGTCGAAAACAATTTTTTTATCAAAAATCTACACATTTTTTTTTGGAGTACGAGACGAAACATATGGTTTTACGTGCCAATAAAAATAATTATCTCGATTTATCATTCGGAACTTGTTGCGACATGTTGATTTGCACGATAATATAACCTATGTGAAATATTAGCTCATTCGAACTTCATTAATTAGTGTAATAGACTTTAAAATTTGAGTTTTTTGAAAATCGAAAAATCACCGGGAATCGGGTTTAAAAAAAAAGACGGGTGGGTAATGTCGGGGACATAACCGGAGTGACGTAGGACTATACAAAGGGGACAGCTTTTGTTAAATATATATTTTAAATATATTGTTTTATTTTCTTCACCTACGTGAATACCTACCTATCTACCTGAAAAATGGATTAGTTTACTGTTTACTCTTTATGAATATGTTGATGGTTCTGAAAAGAACCTTTGGTGTTGTGTTTTTGTTATCACTCGATATTCCCATCTTGTTCGGCTAAACCTTCCTGTTTAGCGATTTGTTGTCACTCGCCACAGCTTTCACAGTTGGAAAATTTCTTCCCATCCAGCTTGTGACATATTTTACAGTAAATTACATTCAATGGCACGTCGCATTACCACCACTCAGTGCCGGATTGGAGGTAATTTTAACCTGTAATTGAACATTTGCGATGACAGTGGTACAGTGTCGACTTTCAATGTGGGGTCATAATTTGGATCTCTATGTTTACAAAAATGTCCAACTAAATAAGTCACATTACATGTCCGTCCAATTAGCTAAATGTCGAACTAATTGTAGATTACTGTACTTTAAATCTGGAAACAATTTAAGAATTGGTGAAAATTGAATAATCAGGAAAGTCCCCAACTATCAATAAGCTCAGAACAACTGCCAAATTCACATACTCATCAAATCCTGGCAAACAAATTATGAAAACATCAATTTGTGTTTTATTATTATTTTGGATAATGTTTTAGAAAGCATTGAACTTTATTTCCTAAACTCTTTTTTGGAAGGTTTAATGGCCCTGAAAAGCGCCTTGTTTTATGGAATGGTTCCAATTTAGAAAACTTAGTACTCGTGGTTTTGAAAAAAACCATTTCGAACGCCCTCGATGCCGCCTTGTTCTGGATTTGCCGCCAAAGCAGTTTGTATAAAGAACAAACTTTTTTCTTCTGCTACCTGATGCCGTTTTGCGATTGCGTTTGCCACTCGCCACTCGCTGCAACTGCCTGTTGTCTTGATGTCCACCGAACCGAATGTGTTCTGTTCCGAATGTGTTGTGTTCCGAATGCAGGTTTTCTTATCGTCGCGAGCAGCTTTGCCAGCTAACTCGATCACTCCGGCGGCCGAAACTATATAACGCCGGCTAGGTGGACTGGTACACAGGTACTAACGCGCTCGACCTAGCTACCTTTTCCGGTGCAATTGGCGGATACACCTACGGGAAATTGCAGACCACCACGGTTCGAGCGGGATTTTGCCTTTCCCTTCTCTTTTCCTCCTTTGTTGAGTACACGATGCCGATGCCGTACAACCACACGGGTTTACGGTTTGAAAGAAAATAAGATATTTTTTTGGGGTCCGCGTGTTTTATACTCTAGCGGTACACACTCACAGGATAGAGACAAATCGGCAGACTCAGCCAAAGGGGCGGGTCCAACGAGACGAACGAATGAGCGTTAAAAGGGAGCGATGGCAAAAAAATACATTCATTACGATTTGTTCGCTCGTTGGATTCACATACAGGCTAAAAAAGGTCCTTTTCAGGATCACAAAAAGTCTAAAGAGTTTATTGTTTTGTTATCACTCGATATCCCCATCTTGTTCGGCTAAACCTTTCTGTTTAGCGATTGCATTTGCCACTCGCCACAGCTTTCACAGTTGGAAAATTTCTTCCCATCCAGCTTGTGCCATGTTGTACAGTAAATTATATTTAAGGCGACGTGCCGAAGCACCACTCAGTGTCGCATTGGATGCGATTTTAACCTGTAATTGAACATTTGCGATGACAGTGGTACAGTGTCGACTTTCAATATGGGGTCATAATTTGGACCTCGAACTCTATGTTTACAAAAATGTCCAACTAAATATGTCGCATTACAGGTCCGTCCAATTAGCTGAATGTCGAGCTAAATGTAAATTACTGTACTTTCAATCTAGAAGCAATTTAAAAATTGATGAAAATTTAATAATCGGGAAAGTCCCCAACCATCAATAAGCTCAGAACAACTGCCAAATTCACATACTCATCATATCCTGGCAAACAAATTATGAAAACATCAATTTGTGTTTTATTATTATTTTGGATAATGTTTTAGAAAGCATTGAACTTTATTTCCTAAACTCTTTTTTGGAAGGTTTAATGGCCCTGAAAAGCGCCTTGTTTTATGGAATGGTTCCAATTTAGAAAACTTAGTACTCGTAGTTTTGAAAAAAACCATTTCGAACGCCCTCGATGCCGCCTTGTTCTGGATTTGCCGCCAAAGCAGTTTGTATAAAGAACAAACTTTTTTCTTCTGCTACCTGATGCCGTTTTGCGATTGCGTTTGCCACTCGCCACTCGCTGCAACTGCCTGTTGTTGTCTTGATGTCCACCGAACCGAATGTGTTCTGTTCCGAATGCAGGTTTTCTTATCGTCGCGAGCAGCTTTGCCAGCTAACTCGATCACTTCGGCGGCCGAAGCTATATAACGCCGGCTAGGTGGACTGGTACACTGGTACTAACGCGCTCGGCCTAGCTACCCTTGCGGGGAACTCCAGATCAACACGAGCGGGAACTCCAGATCAAGGTTCGAGCGGGATTTTGCCTTTCCCTTCTCTTTTCCTCCTTTGTTGAGTACACGATGCCGCTGCCGTACAACCACACGGGTTTACGGTTTGAAAGAAAATTAAATATTTTTTTGGGGTCCGCGTGTTTTATACTCTAGCGGTACACACTCACAGGATAGAGACAAATCGGCAGACTCAGCCAAAGGGGCGGGTCCAACGAAACGAACGAATGAGCGTTAAAAGGGAGCGATGGCAAAAAAATACATTCATTACGATTTGTTCGCTCGTTGGATTCACATACAGACTAAAAAGGGTCCTTTTCAGGATCACAAAAAGTCTAAAGAGTTTATTGTTTTGTTATCACTCGATATCCCCATCTTGTTCGGCTAAACCTTCCTGTTTAGCGATTTGTTGTCACTCGCCACAGCTTTCACAGTTGGAAAATTTCTTCCCATCCAGCTTGTGACATATTTTACAGTAAATTACATTCAATGACACGTCGCATTACCACTACTCAGTGTCGGATTGGAGGTAATTTTAACCTGTAATTGAACATTTGCGATGACAGTGGTACAGTGTCGACTTTCAATGTGGGATCATAATTTGGATCTCTATGTTTACAAAAATGTCCAACTAAATAAGTCACATTACATGTCCGTCCAATTAGCTAAATGTCGAACTAATTGTAGATTACTGTGCTTTCAATCTGGAAACAATTTAAGAATTGGTGAAAATTGAATAATCAGGAAAGTCCCCAACTATCAATAAGCTCAGAACAACTGCCAAATTCACATACTCATCAAATCCTGGCAAACAAATTATGAAAACATCAATTTGTGTTTTATTATTATTTTGGATAATGTTTTAGAAAGCATTGAACTTTATTTCCTAAACTCTTTTTTGGAAGGTTTAATGGCTCTGAAAAGCGCCTTGTTTTATGGAATGGTTCCAATTTAGAAAACTTAGTACTCGTGGTTTTGAAAAAAACCATTTCGAACGCCCTCGATGCCGCCTTGTTCTGGATTTGCCACCAAAGCAGTTTGTATAAAGAACAAACTTTTTTCTTCTGCTACCTGATGCCGTTTTGCGATTGCGTTTGCCACTCGCCACTCGCTGCAACTGCCTGTTGTCTTGATGTCCACCGAACCGAATGTGTTCTGTTCCGAATGTGTTGTGTTCCGAATGCAGGTTTTCTTATCGTCGCGAGCAGCTTTGCCAGCTAACTCGATCACTCCGGCGGCCGAAACTATATAACGCCGGCTAGGTGGACTGGTACACAGGTACTAACGCGCTCGACCTAGCTACCTTTTCCGGTGCAATTGGCGGATACACCTACGGGAAATTGCAGACCACCACGGTTCGAGCGGGATTTTGCCTTTCCCTTCTCTTTTCCTCCTTTGTTGAGTACACGATGCCGATGCCGTACAACCACACGGGTTTACGGTTTGAAAGAAAATAAGATATTTTTTTGGGGTCCGCGTGTTTTATACTCTAGCGGTACACACTCACAGGATAGAGACAAATCGGCAGACTCAGCCAAAGGGGCGGGTCCAACGAGACGAACGAATGAGCGTTAAAAGGGAGCGATGGCAAAAAAATACATTCATTACGATTTGTTCGCTCGTTGGATTCACATACAGGCTAAAAAAGGTCCTTTTCAGGATCACAAAAAGTCTAAAGAGTTTATTGTTTTGTTATCACTCGATATCCCCATCTTGTTCGGCTAAACCTTTCTGTTTAGCGATTGCATTTGCCACTCGCCACAGCTTTCACAGTTGGAAAATTTCTTCCCATCCAGCTTGTGACATATTTTACAGTGAATTACATTCAATGGCACGTCGCATTACCACCACTCAGTGCCGGATTGGAGGTAATTTTAACCTGTAATTGAACATTAGCGATGACAGTGGTACAGTGTCGACTTTCAATGTGGGATCATAATTTGGATCTCTATGTTTACAAAAATGTCCAACTAAATAAGTCGCATTACATGTCCGTCCAATTAGCTAAATGTCGAACTAATTGTAGATTACTGTACTTTAAATCTGGAAACAATTTAAGAATTGGTGAAAATTGAATAATCAGGAAAGTCCCCAACTATCAATAAGCTCAGAACAACTGCCAAATTCACATACTCATCAGATCCTGGCAAACAAATTATGAAAACATCAATTTGTGTTTTATTATTATTTTGGATAATGTTTTAGAAAGCATTGAACTTTATTTCCTAAACTCTTTTTTGGAAGGTTTAATGGCCCTGAAAAGCGCCTTGTTTTATGGAATGGTTCCAATTTAGAAAACTTAGTACTCGTAGTTTTGAAAAAAACCATTTCGAACGCCCTCGATGCCGCCTTGTTCTGGATTTGCCGCCAAAGCAGTTTGTATAAAGAACAAACTTTTTTCTTCTGCTACCTGATGCCGTTTTGCGATTGCGTTTGCCACTCGCCACTCGCTGCAACTGCCTGTTGTTGTCTTGATGTCCACCGAACCGAATGTGTTCTGTTCCGAATGCAGGTTTTCTTATCGTCGCGAGCAGCTTTGCCAGCTAACTCGATCACTTCGGCGGCCGAAGCTATATAACGCCGGCTAGGTGGACTGGTACACTGGTACTAACGCGCTCGGCCTAGCTACCCTTGCGGGGAACTCCAGATCAACACGAGCGGGAACTCCAGATCAAGGTTTGAGCGGGATTTTGCCTTTCCCTTCACTTTTCCTCCTTTGCCATATCCAACCATGGCTGCTTGTGTTGGTTTGTTGATGTGAGGTGATGCGAAACGATGTGGTGTACGGTTCGGATGAGAATGATCGTTACGGCAGCGGAGCGGGGATTTTTAAGCTGACTGGCTGGCTCGAGAATTACGCATGTGTGAGACTGCGACCGATGTTTCGTTCATTTTTTTCTTTTTCCTTTCCAATCGTGCTTCATTCTATTTCGCTGCTGCTCTGGTTGCCCGTTTTGGTCGGTACGATTTGAGGAGCACAAAATGGACCAATCAAAAATGGGCACATAGTGTATTTGGACAATGCTTGATATTTCACAATTATTCAATTATTTATCTCAAGAAAAATGAAATGTTATTCGTTATGATAGATGCGTAGATATATTTCCCATCAATTGATGCAAAAACCTTTGCGATCTATTGAGAAATGCTCGAGTTATAAGCGTTCCAAATCTTGCATTTTTTCCTACTTGTTCAGTGCCTAGATTTCCATTTCACCCCCTATATCTTCCGGTTAGACGTAGTCCTACGTCAAAAATGATGCCAAATGTCTTAAAATTGCAGACCCATCGAGATTTACAGTTATCTCAAAAAGTTTTTTTTGTTAAAAATCGACTTTTCAGAGAGAAAAGCGACCAAGTGCAAAAAAAATTTTTTTTTCGTGAAAACTGTAAATCTCGACGAGAAATGCAATTTCAAGACATTTGGCATCAAAAATTTTTTTTTCGAAAACCCCGATTTCCTTGTAATTCCTTATGCCACATTTTTTGCTACTTAGTTACCGATGACGCATTTGACGTACACATGAAGGTTTCGAAGTACGCGTTTAAAAAAATGTTAACAGTTCTAAACCACCCACGAATGGAGTAAGGCTAGACGTGGACTCAAAACGACAAAAAAGCATAGATTTTGAAATTCGTCGTCCTGGCATAAATGGCAGCAATCTTTGCTCCAGCTATCAGTAAAAATTATCATTATAACAGATTTCCCGTAATTTCACCGAAAAGCCACTAAATAATCCGTTGACCGACTTAATCCCGCTAGCCTGCTCTACAAAACCCTGAGGAAACAAACTGTTCCCCACTTTTCCTTACCCAGTTCGAAACACCGCAAACTCCTTATTGCCAACCGTCGCGCAAGGTGTTTCTGCATTTGAGGCGCGAACGCTTGCGGATGGATGCACGGAAAGGTAAACGCATGGTTAATAAAGCGCGCATTTTCGCTGTTGTTATCAGCAACTGGCACGCTTGCATCGTCCGCATCACACGTTAGGCAATTCCGGCCGACCGGTAATCCACACTCGTGCCACATTCGAGACATGCCCGTCATGAGTCATGATGAAAGTCTTCAAAAAGGAAGTGATATTAGTCATCGACGTATGTTGTAACATGCTTGATAAAAGTTTCTATGCTCCATGTTCATATTAGGCAAACAAAAAAGATGACTTTCAGTTCGACAAAAGGGCTAGATGTCTGGCGATCAATCAGCTGAATCCTCGGATAAGCGATAAAGGTCTCGAAACCATATGAACAACGCTCATTTCAATGAATACAATTATACACCTATCTTCCACCTGGAGAGACAACGTTCGAAGAGTCGTTCAGCGCCAACTGAAACATGACTCCACCACTGAAAAGGAGTGAAAGCCGAAAGCTGCACACCGTCCGCATTTTCGGAAAGGCCGTCCACACGGCAAATCGTTTTATTTTATTTCTTTCCTGTTGTTGGCGTATTATTTGAATATTTCCAAAAAATGTCTCCGTCATACGACTCGCTGCTGTGACGGTGGATCGGGCACACATTCACCCTGGCACCAAACCACGGTACCACGGCATGTATATCGATCGGAGGAATGTGTGATCCAACCAACCACCGATCGCTGGAGTTCGCGACATGTCCTCTCCGCATCACCTGGGAGTGTCTGCAGGATGAGTGATCGCGCCGAGCCGCGCACTCTCACCCGACGAGACGCGCAATACTTTCTCCTAATTCCAATGCGGTGATTAATAAACAAACACATTGGTTTGAAACCTCGGAAAGAGTGTGATAAAGAGGGAGAGGGAGATGCTTGTGAGGCCGCTGTTGGAGCGATTCGCAATAAGGCCCAGTGCGACGGTCCAAAAGCGGAGTCTGTGGAAAAATAAACATTGTTGTATCCGCGTCTCGATTTTTAAATAGCTGATTCATCACTACGTTTATTGTCTTCCGTGGTTCCGAAGTGTGACAAAGATTTATATCCGCTCTATTAGTTGTAACATTTGTGACCTCATATTAATTTGTTTTTTTTTGGGTTGCGGTCTTATCTTCAAGTGTTTTTTTTTCTGAAAAGCAATGTCAATAACTCGACGCAACTGCTTATTATTGAGACAAAGACTAGAAAATATATTCTTTCGTGTAGTTACATCGTTTCAACTATAGTCAAAGCTCTCTATAGCGACATCGCAAGGGACCGGCGTTATAGAGAATTATCGCTATAAAAAAGTGTGGTTATAGAGAACTTAGATGTTATAAAAAGAGAAATTAGTTCTACCTAAAATAATCAAATTATAATTGCCAAGCTCTAGAATATGCGTGACCACAGTGCAAGTGGGAAGAAATTTCTTTGGCGAAAAATCCTCCGACCAGAACGGAAATCAACCCGAACTAGAATTGGGTGACTTTAGAAAAATATCAATCTTAACGGATCGATTTTCTTAACGGCATAGGGATCGATTTACTGAATAAATCGGTACCAAAGAATCGATATTTGAAAAATCAAATGATTTTATTCCAAAGTCCAGAAAAATTGTATTTTCCAGGGCATTCATCTTGTACCATCATGGAAATACTTAATTGAATGAATCAATTGAAAATAATTATTAGAATTCAACAACTGATATCCATCCAGAACTTCACTGGGAATAATCTCATAAAATCCAGTCGTGCCATACGTTTGGCATTTGATCGAAATCTTGGTACTAGTCCTAGTTCTAGAAAAATGCGTCAGCTGGACAAGATGTTACCATCCAATTTTGTCACTATATTCACTGCCAGCCCAGTAAATGTGATGGTGTTAATATAGCTTGTGACCATTTGTTTTGTACTGACCACAATTACAAAACTTCTTCTTTTAAATTTACGACCAATAATTTGACAACCTTGAGAGGGATCCAATGTTTATGAAATTTGTCAGGTGGTTTTGGTGAGATTGAAATCAATCAATTCAATGAAAAATAAATTTATAACAAAAATTTACGATCAAAAAGATCGGAAAGATCGAATAGAAAAGATAGATTTTCGTAATTTTTGGGAATACACAAAATCGATTCAAAAAATCGGAAATCGGAGAGAAGAAGATGGATCGATCTTCTAAATATCGATCCAAGATCGCCCAATCCTAATCAGAACCCCCGGCATGATAATGTGTGACGCTAACCACTTGGCCACATACATCAGCAAGCCGTGGAATAAAGGTGACGTATAATTTTCATCATAACGAATATTTCAGATTTTCTTCGTCATTTTTTTCTCTAGGCCATTTCAGTGTTTTAAAGATTATTTCCGGAAGAAATAGTCAAGTAACTGGAGCCATTTATTCAGCGAGTGGAATTCTCTGAAGGAGATGTACGAATTTTTCATTTTCAAATAATTTTCGGTATGTGAAGCTTTCTGCTGTATTGAACCTTGGAATAGGTGTTCTGAAGATCTTTATATAATACATACATTTTTTATAAACAAATATAATTGTTTTACCTTCTGTGAGTGTTAGGCATTTTATGCTCTCAATTTTTATTACGCATTTTTTTCTAAATGGAGGAAAATGAACCCTCCGGTCTTGATATGACCATCGTACACTCTGTCCAACTTCTATAAGACCACCTCGAATATTTGTCGTTGTAGCACAAATAGTTAGTATTTCAACAAGATACTTCCATACATTGCTTAGAATAAAGTATATTTAACATTAATTTCGTTCAAAAGAGTCGTTTGTTCATTTATTGGGATTAAATATGATAATTTCAGCTGTCCAGTTTGTATAAGACCACTTCCAAATTCATAAGCATTATCAATGAAAAATACAAAACAATCAGCAGATTTACATTTCAATAATTGGTAACTTTGCCATTTCGGTTGGGGTTCTCCCTTGGCCGAGTGGTTCATAACTAACATGCCGGGTGTTCGGGTTCGATTACCGTTCTGGTCGGGGGAATTTTTCGTCAAAGAAATTTCCTCCGACTTGCACTGTGATCACGCGTATTCTAGAGCTTGCCACTCAGAATGCATTCAAGGCGTGTTATTTGGCATAGAAATCTCAACTAAGTACTAATAAAAATGACGCAAGTAATACTACGTTGAGACGGCGAAGTTCCTCTAGGAACGTTAGTGCCATTAAAGAAGAAGCCATTTCGGATAATAACCTGGAAAATTCGTGTTGGCATACTATTTACTACATTCTGCAGAACGGATTTCTCCATATTTTCCCATGCCTATGTATTCGAATGTTTCAAAACATATAAATAAAATTTTCATGTCTTTTTCATGATTTACAGTAGTTTTATAGTATTTTTCTACGGAATCACATGTTTTAAAGGATTATAAAATACACCAGATATTGGTGTCAATGCGCCCCTCAAGATAGCTCGACTTTTAATCGATCATCAGATGATTATTTCGCACGTATTCAGACTTTTTCTGGATAATAACACTTCTGAATATTGTAAACATCATTCTTGCACACCATTTGTATCAGATTTACATAGCTAAACCATTAAATTAACGCATTTTGATCAACTTAATTCTGATCATGA
Organism: Toxorhynchites rutilus septentrionalis; assembly: GCF_029784135.1. Lineage (NCBI taxonomy): Eukaryota > Metazoa > Arthropoda > Insecta > Diptera > Culicidae > Toxorhynchites > Toxorhynchites rutilus. Next base: position 71,444,372 of record NC_073744.1, read on the forward strand.
GTTGTCCAATTTAATAATGTTGTTTTGTCCACATGATTTCTATGGCCACCGCTTGGCGCGCTGCAGTTTGTTTATTGTTTCCTTTACGGATAACAGAAATAAAGTTTCTCTGTGTTGAGTGTGTTGAGGTGAACACTTTTAAAATGCCCAAGAAAAGGCAATATTCTGAAAAAAACTTATATTATGAATGGATCAATATGATGACAGTAAACTCAAGCAACAATTAATGCAACATCTACTTTTGAATTCGAATGTTTTCATTCAAAAATGGTGATTTCTAAAACCGGATAAACCATGATAATTTTTTGGGCAAACCATGATCAGAGGTGGTCAAACCATGATCATAATTCCTCTTCAAGGAATTTTAATAATTTCAACACCTTATGGTAGTATTAGCAACTAGAGACTTGGGGCTTTTCAACAAACCCAAACTCGTATCGATTATGTGTGATTTTCATGAAGAAAAATCGATTTGCATTTACTAGTTGCGTTAAAAAACACCCCAAATCGGACAAACCAAGATCATTTACCCTAACATGTGACCATTTGTTTTGTACTGACCACAATTACAAAACTACTTCTTTTAAATTTACGACCAATAATCTGACAACCTTGAGAGGGATCCAATGTTTATGAAATTTGTCAGGTGGCTTTGGTGAGATTGAAATCGATGTTCACTGAAAACAAATTTATAAAAAAAAATACGATCAAAACGATCGGAAAGATCGAAAAGAAAAGATCGATTTTCGTGATTTTTCGGAACACACAAAATCGATCCAAAAAAAAATCGGAGAGAAAAAGATCGATCTTCTAAATATCGATCCAAAATCGCCCAATTCTAACCAGAACTCCCGGCATGATATTGTGTGACGCTAACCACTTGACCACATACATCAGCAAGCCGTGGAATAAAGGTGACGTATTATTTTCATGATAACGAATATTTCAGATTTTCTTTGTCATTCTTTTCTCTAGGCCATTTCAGTGTTTTAAAGATTATTTTCGGAAGAAATAGTCAAGTAACTGGAGCCATTTATTCAGCGAGTGGAATTCTCTTAAGGAGATATACGAATTTTTCGTTTTCAAATAATTTTCGGTATGTGAAGCTTTCTGCTGTATTGAACCTTGGAATAGGTGTTCTGAAGATCTCCTACCACTGGATAATATAAAACAGCTAAGTTTTTGTTTTGCGTTATTTTATTTATTCTTTTCATATCTTTTTTATACAATACATATATATTTTTTTATAAAAAAAATTAATTGTTTTACCTTCTGTGAGTGTTAGGCATTTTATGCTCTCAGTTTTGATACGCAATTTTTTCTAAATGGAGGAAAACGAAGCCTCTGATTTTGATATGAGCATCGTAGATTCTCCTAGTAATTGTTTTTCTGAAGTTCGTCCTTCAAAAAAATCAATTACAGTCAAATTCGACACAATCAAAAAATTGTCCTGTTTCACTCAGTTCGGTTCAAAATCCAAATGATTCTCCTCAACATCCAATCATTGAGAATGTTCCTTTCAAGAATCTTTCTCGAATTCGACAATACCAGGACGATTCGGGATCGTCGAAAAAACGTTGGGTGGTCTTCTTCCGTTCCAAATTTGATTTGATTGCCAAAAAAAGTGAGTTTTACGATCGTGGTTTTAAGGTTTTTCCCGGTGACTAAACGACCTTTTCGTGTATTGTTCGTCTGCAGAAGAGGAACAATTTGATGCAGCGAAACTGTAAGTTTGATAACAATAAATGAAATTTATTGCATTTTAATTTTTGCATGTTGTGTGAACAAACATGGACACGTTTCTGTGGTGTGAATTGGTCCTACAGGTTTGCGTCTTTTCTTTGGTCTAATTGACTCCAGATGCCGCTGAATTACAAAAATAGAATGGGCAGACAACGTTGGATGAAGGAGAAGCTTGAAAGAGCACCGCAACCTATCAAGAATGGATTTTATTTGATCAAGCCTCGAAAGTGTTTGAAAATGCTCGAACAACAGTGAAAAGATCCATACAGAATTCGAGATGGTCTCAATCCAATTGTTCTGGTCTGAAATATGTCCAAGACACCTGGTATCGATCCCAGAACGCTGTTACTGATTGTAACATAATCCCAAAATACCCCCCTTGAACCTCGAGAATGGCACTACCTAGCGATTTTTTAGTAGTGTCAAATGAAAGGCGTCACTACGCTGACAATCCGGTTGAATGGTGACATTTTTCCTGCTCCCTTCATTCTAACGTTATGACGCCGTTTTTGTTTTCAATGCTTAAAAACAGGACAACTTAAATTTTTTTCCTGTATGGAATATTACAAAACCAGGCAATTTAGATTGATTATGGTCTGCTCTTCAAAACAAGCTATATAAATTGAATTTAACTGTTACTTGTAGTACATGACATGTAGTTAATTGAAAACAGTCAGGGTGGGCCTAGACCGACCCTTTGTTTTTGCTATATGTTTGGCCATTTATTTTTGCGTGTTGACCGATGAACGGTGAGCGTTGTTTCCATTTCCATTTCCGTTTCCGTTTCCGTTTCCGTTTCCGTTTCCGTTTCCGTTTCCGTTTCCGTTTCCGTTTCCGTTTCCGTTTCCGTTTCCGTTTCCGTTTCCGTTTCCGTTTCCGTTTCCGTTTCCGTTTCCGTTTCCGTTTCCGTTTCCGTTTCCGTTTCCGTTTCCGTTTCCGTTTCCGTTTCCGTTTCCGTTTCCGTTTCCGTTTCCGTTTCCGTATCCGTTTCCGTTTCCGTTTCCGTTTCCGTTTCCGTTTCCGTTTCCGTTTCCGTTTCCGTTTCCGTTTCCGTTTCCGTTTCCGTTTCTCTTTCAGTTTCCGTTTCTCTTTCAGTTTCCGTTTCCGTTTCAGTTTCGATTTCCGTTTGTGTATGTATTTTATACTACCGCCATTTCGCTTTAACTTTTTCTTCGTCTCGCTTTAACACTTATATAGCTCAACTTCTCCAACTTCATTTGCGGTGTTGTTTCCAATGACCGGAAGACACCATCTTTGTTTCCAAAATGGCATCGGAATACGATATTCGACATCCGCAGTTATAGCCTTTTTAATACCCATGTCGTATCCATCATTGTTGGTCATTTAGAGCCATTAACAGCAAACCGGAAGTCAAAACACGAGTATATTCGTTTTCCGCTCGTCAGTTATTTTCATCCGTTACCTATATAATTTGGTATGTATGTCATTTCGATCCAATCTGAGTAGATTCGCTGCAAAAGTACATGGTCGGTTCAGGACCTTGAGGAGGTCGGTTTAGGACCACAATTTTTGAATGTCATGAATCAAACCGACCAGTATAAAACATAGTTTGAGAGTTATAGTATTCATTTCAATGCCGAAGCTGCCAAAAAACGAGAATTTTATGTGATGAATGGCCATAGCAATTTCGAGGGTCAGATCAGGGCCACCTTCCCCTACCTATTCCTACCACAGTGGGTCAAACCCTTTCTGAATAGTAAGTGAACAATGACTCTATTTATATAGTTTTGTTGAGAAACGTGGCATACCATATTTCTCCTGCATATTTCGACATTTTTAGGATAACAATTATTAGCAAAACAATTAAATTACAATTTTTGACACGCAAAATAGTACTGCAGCTTGGAATGGTTACTGTTAGCTCGCTCGGATAGTCAGCAATACAATTAATTCTAATCATTCACTATTTATTCACAAATACAACAAAATATATAAAGCAATAGATGTGTATAATGGAAATGTGCAATGCAAATGTGTAGTGCAGTGTATTACAACTACACATACAAATCTATCTAATATCTTGTGAATGTTTGTACGGGTCAAATGACCCGTTGTGGTAGTTAGGGCAGATTGCACATAGGATAAATATTCTTGGTTTGTCCGATTTGGGGTGCTTTTACGCAACTAGTAAATGCAAATCGATTTTTCTTCATGAAAATCAATATAATTGTTACGAGTTTGGGTTTGTTGAAAAGCCCCCAGTCTCTAGTTGCTAATACTACCATAAGGCGTTGAAATTATTCAAATTTTTATGTTTTTTTTAACGGTTTTCCTCAAAAAGAAATTAAGACCATGGTTTGATCACTTTTGATCATGGTTTGTCCAAAAAATGATCATGGTTTGTCCGGTTTTAGAAATCACCATTTTTGAATGAAAACATTCGAATTCTCAAGTAGATGTTGCATTTACCATTGCTTGAGTTTACTGTCATCATGTTGATCCATTAATAATTTGGGATTTCTTCAGAATATTGCCTTTTTTGGGGCATTTTAAAATTGTTACCCTCAACATACTCAACACAGAGAAACTTTATTTCTGCTATAGGCGAAGGACCCAATAAACAAACTGCAGCGCGCCAAGCGGTTGTCATATAAATCAAGTGGACAAACCAACATTATTGAATTGGACAACTCAAGATCAGAATTGAGTTCATCAAAATGGGTTGATTTAATGCGTTAATGTAAATTTGATACAAATGGTGTGCAAGCATGATGTTTACAATATTTGTTAGTGTTATAATCCAGAAAAGGTCTGAATACGTGACAAATAATCATCTGGTCAACGATTAACAGTTAGCTCGAATGAGGGACGCATTGACCCCAATAGAAGGTGTATTTTATGATCCTTTAAAATATGTGATTCCGTAAAAATATGCTATAAAAATACTGTAAATCATGAAAAAGACAATTTTATTTATATGTTTTGAAACATTCGAATAACTGATTTGACAAAGGTGTGCATTCAAAAAAGTGGACAAACAAAAAACAAAAGTTTTTAATATAAAATTTAATTTTTGAGAAAGATTTTTCAACAGGACATTAAAAATATGATTTACGGTTCATGAATTTTCCAACAACTTTGTCAGACATGATATGTTAATCAGACATCTGAATTTTTTAGTCATGATTTTTTGAAGGAAAGATAAATGATTTTGATTACGCCCTTCTAAAGAATCAGTCTTTTTTTAAATTGGTCAAATGATAATGAAAATTATGATTTTAGGAAGTCTCCATCTTTAAAAAAGTTAAAAAAAAAGAAGAGGATCGGGTCGGCAGCTGGTCGATCTGGGGTGGAATTTTTCAAAATTTTTCGACTATGTACATCCGCCCACATACTGAATGGCGACATTTTCTTGTGGCGAAAATCAATCCGACACCATCGAAGTTTCGCGCACTTATTACAGAAGTCAACTCCACAGAAACCGTCTACCATTCAAACCAAAGAAAGTGAAAACATTTATCCAATTATATGTACCGCATAATCACCCACAGTTTGCCCACGGTTCGTCATGGGAATCGCGTTCTGTAATGAAAAGGGGGGAAAACCCGGCCGGCTACACGAACCGACTGGAAGTAAGTTCTGCGGCATTCGGTTTCGCGGTTTCGCGCTGACAAACAATAGCTCCGGCAACAGATACAGATGGAGGAAAGTTTTCAACTCTGTTATTATTATCGTTTGCCTTTCGCCGACACACCGGAATTCGATGTTTCCCACCCAAGAACAGTCGGAATGACAAATGGATGCGCCATCGAGAGAGAAAAAACCGAAGGAAATCGATAGTTGCCATAATGCAAGATTATTCGTATCTAGTTGATGCAAGCTGCTTGAGGGTTTTCTACTAAACCGGCGCCAACGGAGTCTTTGTCGTCGGACAGCAGTTAATTTCATTTGTGTGGGAAGGATCAGCGAAAGTTGTTATTTTCGAATTCTATTTAAACGAGCAACGTTTTGTGAAAGTGAAATTGATGCTTATCGGCTTATTATTTCCTGGAATTTTGTCATCGTATAGTAACATTCGCTTGGAATGGAACTTTTCCTTTCATTTCAAACGATTCTATTTCTTTTTCGATGATTTTAGCTTTGAATCTGTGGCAAATTTTCATGATTCAAGCAAGCGAAACGAGATTTAAGCAAGCATCTTCGAATCTAAAACAGTATAACGCAACATATCATGATGGACGTTGCCCACGAACAATTTGTGGTTCCTCTGTCCGAGGGTCCCGCTGGTGAACGTTGTTTCGAATTCCGACACGCACTGGAGCGAGATCGTGTTAGCCTACTTCCCCACATGATAAAATTCAACATTAAGTCAGTATGTCGTTGGCTAAAAAACGAAAAGCTTAGCTTTCCCCTTTGTCGTTTGACGAGGTCCACTTGTCCCGAAAAGTACGTGGTCATATGTCACGCATTTACCAGCCACCAGAGAAGACAGTTCATTTCAGTGTACAAATAAACCGCATTAAAAATAAGCACAAACGCGCTTTGTTATTTGTATATTTGTTACCTAGTATACACACAATCGTACGGAACCAACAATTGGTCGACAGTGGGTAAATAAATTTGGAATCGAGAAAACAATCCAAATTTCGTTGTGTTTTGGAAGCAGCACACGACTCTCAAGTTCATTAATACGGGAAAAAGTATGCATTTTGGCCCAACCGAGAGATATTTTCTATTTTCACACATGCAGTTTGTTTTCTGTTTTTCTGGTTATTGCCACAAAACAGTGAATGGTATTTTATAACTATCCGTGCCCAAGAAGGTGGAGAGAAATGAATGCAAATGATAAAGTTCACGTTCACGATCACTACTCTGTAGCCAGATGGGAGATGAAGTCATACGGATGATGGCAATGATGGAGAAGAAGTGGGGGCTAGTGGAGCATAGTTCGGTCGGAATCTATCTTGTTTGGCGTAATGACAGTAGTTTTTGTTTATAGGGGAAGGCATTCCTAATCCGACCAGTGGCCCTAAACTGACCTCCCCTCGGATCTCGGGAATGACACTAACTATCATATTTTTGATATTGTCGAATGAAAGGTATCAAAACGCTGACAATTTGGTTGTATGGTGATCAAAACAAGCTATATAAATTGAATCTACCTGTTGGCTGTAGTACACGACACGCAGTTATTTGAAAAAAATCGGGGTGAGCGCTAATCGTTGAACGTTAAGAGTTGTGCGTTGAACGTTGAGAGCTGAGCGTTGAGCCTTGAGCGTTAAGCATTGAGCGTTGAGCGTTGAGAGCTAAACGTTGAGAGTTGAGCGTTGAGCGCAGCAGCGTAGTGTGCGTGTGGTAATTGCCGGGGGCGCTGACCCTTTGGGGCACCAAAATCCAAGAATTTTCAATAGCAATTTTTCCCCGTATTATATTTCATCTTCCAACTGAGTAAAAAAAATACATCATCTGTACTTTTTTCCAAAAATTTGTACCAAAAATCTGTACCATCGAAAATATTCGTTGTAGAGAAAAAACTTATCTATTAGCATCAAAAAATACTCATTTACTCATTTACTACAAATAATACATTTATATTTGCAAGTCATTCGTGTATTTGATAATGCTTATACATAGTTTTTTTGAATCTAGATTGCATATTATCTTTTTTTTTAAATTTTCGAGCTGCCACCACGATGTTTGACCAAATCCTTTGGTCTCAAAATAGCGTTCAAAGTTTATTTTTGTTCTGATTAGTTTCAGAAAATAATCGCTCGACAGTTGCCGAGGGGTGAGGCATAGTGAGAACGTTACAAACAAGGTATCAAAGCGCCGAAAAGGCGAGTGAACCGTCAATTATTTTTATGCATCTAATTTTTGTCCACCAACCCTGCACATGCTCGTTTTCTTGCATAGTAATTTTATCTTTAGGCTACAGAATTAATTCTCCACATCTTGTATATTCCCATTGTAGAATCCTAGAAACGCCTCAAACACAACGTTAACCCTTTCAATACTGCAGTGTGCTCCGCCGGATTGCTACCGCTGGACAATGGGGCCGTTCTGACGAAAGACGGTCAAAAATTTTTTCTCGTCTCACCTAACATTTTAGAGCTTGGGTGCCTTCAGAAAAGTAGTTCAGAATGTTGTTTTGGATAATTTGACGGTTCCATATAAACTCTTACTAAGATATAGTAAAAATTAAAAAAAAAACTAACTTTTTATACTTACGAGATAGTTGAGTTATGTCTTCAGTTATGTCAACATTGTAGAACTATAAATTTCATGAAACTCTGCCGAAGTCCTATCAGTCCTTGAGAGATATAACTGTTTTTCTGGGGAGACTATCTCAAAACTAGTTTTTTAACTTAAGTTATGCCTAAATTACATTATATCAACTCAACATGTTCTACAAAGTTTTAGATAATATAAAAATACATAACATTGCTGAAGACATGACACAATTGCGATGTACAGTGGTTACAAAGCAAAAACATGTCTCTTTTATTCATTAAATTATTCAAAAATGTGCACGTCTGTGCATCAATACTCAACGTCATTTTGTTTGTCAGGGTTTGAAGAACTACTTTTCGAACTCGGGAACTCTCGGGAACATCACTTTTTATACCAGTTTTTACAGCGCAATTTACTCAATTTTACTCTGCTTTCTTCATACTTTATCTACTATTGATGTTTATTTATATTATATTAATTTATAATTCAATTTCTGATTCTATCTCACTATCAGGCCTCAAATTTGAGTTATTTTGCAATAGTTTTATTACAGTTGGTGATAGCAATTGGACATTTTTCAATTTTCGTTTTCGCAAGCTGCTCAACTAGTCGGATGTCATAAGCAATCTTGCAAAAAAATTCCTGATTGCTGTTGCAAGTTGAATTTTGAAGGTTTAGAATGTGTTTATACGCCATTCCTAGATATGTGTGATTTTTTTCAGAATTTTAGCATTGTTCCACAGTACAAAAATATATATGTTTATGAAATTTTGATATTTTTTTAGAATTTTGAGACTCGGTACTGTTTTAATTTATGTTTAAATATGTTCGTATGTGCTTTTCAATATTTGTCGACTGTTTTTTTGTTTCACAACTTGAAAAATTCACTCGCCGGGCAGAAATTTGAGTCGAGTGAGGAGGTCATCCCCGCTCGGAGGTCTACTTTTTTAAAGGATTTAAAGAAGTTTGAACGCCGCTGGGTCAAGTGTATCGAGCTAAAAGGAGACTATGTTGAGAAAAAAATCGTCACTTTTCCAAATTTTTTTTTTTGTAGACTTAGTACTTATTGGACTGACCTCATATTACATACATATTCGATATAGAAAACATAATGAAATGATGACATCTCAAATCGGACGATTCGTACCTCGAGTTTTGTGCTTACTTCTTTGCTTGATTAGTTCTCCGGATATGCTGAAATTTGTATTTCATTTGTATGCCCCCTAAAACAATCACATGCCAAATTTGCTTGATTTGCTTGATTAGTTCTCGAGTTATGTGAGTTACGTATCGTGCTCTCTAGAAATTCCACATGACAAGTCAGATACCGTTTGCTTGATTAGTTCTCGAGTTATGCAGAAATTAGTGTTTCATTCGTATGGCGGAAAGATACTTGAATGTTAATGATATCAGAGGTTTTCATATTAGAGACAAACGAATAGAAACTGTTCGACGGACAATGGGCGTGACATGAGTCGCTGTCTACATGAAATGTTCCACCGCTTAGGTTGTGTTATACCTTGGAGAGCGGAGATATGATATTGTTTTTTTGTTTCTCGAAGTTAGGCAGATTCTACCATATGTTGATGAAACCTTCAAACCTGCGTAACAACAGATCCGTGCAGTCATGACATATACTCGACCGAATATATATGGCCTGATTCTCGTGTGAGGTGAGATGACAATTGTCACGTATGTCACGCGATTCCACAAGGCGTATGCCGTGAGAAATCTCACTTGAATGAACTCTCACCGTATTCACCGTATGTAGGTATCTGTGTGGATTCCAGAATGCACATTGACACCACTGCCAGCTATAACTGTATTTCCTTATTCGCTTATCCCACAATTCGCACATACCCCGATCACAACAACCTGACGAGCAAACCCTGAGTTCGATTTGACAGCTGATGTGAACACATCACACAGGAAATCGGCCTCTTCGTCCTTCCAGCCGCAGCAGAGGTAAGATGTGTTACCGAGTACCGAGGCAAGATAGTATACCACACGGAACTCGGTTATTCACAGTATCAATAGGGGAACCACGTGTAAGACGGACAGTGGGGCTCAATGTGCTAAGCCCTTTCATTTGATATCCATAAAGTCATGCTGAGTTACTGATCACCGTTAATTCACTAGTGTCGATCCTCATCACCCTCCTCTGAGCATTCGCTTCAACGCACCCGCTAAATCAGTGACTTCGCTTTCGGTGGGAAATGTAGAAGGAAAGAAAATAAATTACCGCAAGACAGCCTTTCTACCCATCTGTAAGGTTCTGATTGGAGATGTATCTACGATTGTACGAACGTCCATGACGGCTTGCGCTCAGAAATTTACCGTGGCGTGACCCATTGAACCTACCGGCATATCCTGACAGATGTCGCTTGCTTGGACTTGAAACACTTGATCGGAGACGAAAGATTCAACAAGCGACGTTTGTAGTTAAGCTACCCAATAACGATGTCGACTGCTCTTATCTCCTGTCGCTTTTGGACTTTCGAGCCTCGGGTAGGATGCTGAGATACCGATCCCTAATGCAGCCGGGATTTCATCGTACTTTGTATGGATACAACCAATCTGTTTGTGCATGATCCGCATGTTTTCGTCTGTTGAATTGGTGTTTGAATTTGGAATGTCCACGTCACAATTTGTTAATAGTATAAGGAGACTGCATGTGTTTTAAAACGTGATAGATTATTCATTAAGACTATTTCTGTCAGATGAATCAAATAATAATAATAAAGAATAAAGAATATTGATAAGGCTTTGAGAAAATATGTAATCCGCCATTTTATAGCGGTCGCCATCTTGAATGTTACTTTTTTTATAAATAACTTCGTTCTACTAGTTAGGCCTTTCATTTGATGTCCATATTGATGGAGTTTTGAGAAAAAAATTAATCCGCCATTTTGTAGCGGCCGCTATTTCAAATTTGCATTTTTCATAAATAAGTGTGTTCAAGTCAAGCCCTTCCTTTTGACACCCATATTGATGAGACTTTGAGAAAATATGTAACCCGCCATTTCGAATTGGTATTCGTTACAAAGTTACCCACGTACATACAATTGGGTGAAGTTGAATAAAAACCTAAAAACATTTTCAATTATTTTCGTTGATCTTTCTGCCTTTTTGCATAGTGATCTTAACTACTGAAAGTTTTTATATACCTATTTCAACTAAACCGATCATTTTGACAAGTGTATTATTTAGTGTTCGAAATATAAAAGATTCAAAGGAAATGAACTATATTTAGAAAATGTCATAACATTATTGGAAAATATTAATTAAAATTTCAAGATAAATTCTTGGGAACAAACGATACAAGGGGTCATTTTGACCGATTGGTAGTTCTATTGTTAATAGTTTATGCTTGCTTCACTCATTCAAAACGTTCTAGATGTCGACACCGTACATTGTTGTTCTGAAATGAACTCAGCGCACATTACTTAACACTTCAACTACCGACAATTGTTATATACCTGTTTCTACCAGACCGATCATAAATGTTAAATTATCAAAAATCGACCCTCTGGGAAGTTTTCGAAATACGAGTCTAAACGTATGGTTTAGGGTACCAATGAAAATGGTCATCTTGATTTTTCATACGGGACTTCCTAAGAAATGTTGATTTGCGCGATGAATACCCTATGCAAAATTTTAGCTCAATCGGACTTCATTTACTAGTGCTGCAGACGACAAAATTTTTGTTTAATGAAAATCGAAAAATGGCCCAAGGTACATTTAAAAAAATGGAAAAATTGATCATTGGAACACATTTTTCTCATCTTCCAGGCAATTTATGAATGCCTCTCCGAAAAAATCATCATTTCGGCGTAGGGCTAGAAAAATCCAAAAGGAAGTGAGATGGAATTGCAATATTAAGTAGAAACAAAAAAAAACCTTAAAAATCCAACAAAAATCGAATCTACTTACACCACCGACAAAGTTATGATTCAACAACACCAAAGGTTCTTTTCAGAACCACTTAAATTTCATAAAGTGAAAGTTTTTCCAGCCAACTAATTAACCGTCAGAGTAGATTACTTCAAGCTCAAGTCACATTATCATTTGAAAAAATCGATCAAAAGTGGTGTTCAGTGAATGTGTGTCCCATAGATGAAAAATATATCATCGAAAGAAGCCAAGTCTGGAGGATAGGCCACATGTGATAGTTGATCCCAACTGAATAGCTCAACCATTTCCCTTGCGGTCTTGGACTTTCTTTTTCGAGGTTACACGAGGGATCATCTTTACGCGATTCACAAACTATTGAACAATTGTAAATAGCCTTAAACCAACCGAAAACTACCTCCTCAATTATTACTTCAAAAATTAAAGTGAAAAAAAAATCATTGAAATCTGTCTTTCTTATCTTGATTTTTTCAATAAAGAAATGGATAATCACGTTCGTTTTTATTCAAAATGTAGTTAGTTTCTGGTCGCTAGGTTCTTTCCAATTTTGAGAAGCTACCGAAGGCTGCATCCATAGATTGTCATCTAACCTATAAATACACGAAATTCGTAGAGAATTAATACAGGAAATATTAACTACAGAAAAATCGTAGAGAAATGTATAACGATCGTCATAATCATCATCTAAAAGAAAAATGAAAAAATTGAAGACATCTTGCATACAGATTTACTTAAAGTGCAATAATACTGTACAATAGCGAGAAAAAATCAAATTGAGCTTTGAATTTTGAACATTTGAATTGAAATTGAAAAGAACAAATGTAGATATCCTAATTTTCTTGAAAACAACCTCAAAAGCATATAAAAGCTAGTACCGCTTAAACTGGAAAACATTTTTTTGGCCTGCCAAGATCACCAGCGGCGTGTAGCGAACAGAAACCCCAACGCATCGACCGTATACAAGCCCTCTCGTCTTTGCTTGTTTTTTATGGTGTGGAAAATACTGGACTAATTTATGAGCTCTTAACGCACATATGCACTCGTACCGTGTGTGCTTAAACTAAAATCCAAAAGTAGATCGTAATGCAAGACTGACACAAATGGGTCGGTGGTTACCGGAAAATAACATTTTTGGACTGCTGTAGCGATACCTATAATTTATGTACGTAACATGATTTTTGCAATGTTAAATATGCGATTTACGATTCAGATGAAATTTTTGAATCATTAATAAATATTTTGTGAAATAACATGCATGTTTCTATGCTCATTTTATTGTTCCCCATTTTCCATATTTTTTCTCTTTTCTTTATCTTTTATTTTTAGGTAATTGGGATACTAAATAAGGTTAGACCCTGGATTCTTGACGATACAATCAATCATGCAAGTTTGTTAAATGGAGATAAAAACGATATTTCAGGTATAACAAATGATAATAACCGATAATTTCGAAAAGTAATTTTCGTATTAGTTCTGTGATGCCCTCAAGTAACGAGACATCTTTGGTTTAACCTTTTTTCTTCGCATCGGACGATCATCAACTTTCTTAGAAAAAAATAACATTCTCATTGTAATTTGCGTCATTTCTTTCGAAACTTGGTAGATAACAGATCTATGTATATGAAAACAGCGCTGTTTGTGCAAAACTCTTTTTTATTGTACGGGAGTGCAGCATTCTACTTTTTAGAAAGTATTTTCCATTGCAAGACATACTTTTTCCACATCTCTGGATGTAAAACCGAAAGAACTGCTCCTCTCCAGAGCCAAGCCAATTATCAAGCGATCATTTCCGTAAGAAAAATCACAGGGGGTTGTGTTCATGATACGACCGCATTGTTGATTCAATTCGCTTGTTCATTACTTCGAATATTATTGTAGAATGCATAGGAATTTCAGAAATAATTCTCATAGAGAGAGAGTGTTTGTTGCCCTCAAAAGAACCGATGGTTTGCATGTGAAGATGGTGATTCATTCTTGCCCTCACGAGAACAATATACAAGCTGGCCGTATCTCGCAGTTTGTTCCCTCATGTTATTCCTTATGTATTGAGCGTTCGTCATTATCATTATCGAACAGTATCGAGACGGTCTTTTTCACAGTTGACACACACTCGATCACAGAATAATATATATTTATTCCAACAACACCATTGTTCCACATCTCCTAACCACTTCAGTCTTCCTTTGGAAAGCATAAAAAACAATTTGTGCGAGTGATGTGAAAATACAGAAATACTCTGAACCAGTGTTGTCACATTGTAATCTGTACTAGAGGGGTTAACAATCTTTCTCATCTGTGCTTTTTCTTCCAAAAATCTGTATCATCGAAAATATTTGTTCTAGAGAAAAATCTATTTTATTAGCATGAAAAAAATACACATTCATTTACTACAAAAACTACTTTTACATTTGTCATTCGTGTGTTTGATGATGCTTATACATAGTTTTTCTGAATATAGATTGCATACTTTCATTTATTAAAATGCTGCTGCCACGATGTTTAATCAAATCTTTGGATCTCAAAAAAGCGTTCATCGTATCGTTGCTGAGCCGATTTCGAAGCTTATTTTTGTTTTAATTATATTCAGAAAAAAAATCGCTCGATAATTGTAGAGAAGTTAGGCAGAATCTGGGACCGACATCGATATTGTGGAAACACTCTTGATGCGGGGTGAAGGGATAGCGCAGCATGACAAAATTGGGGCTCAACGTGTTAAAAAATGATCTGCCTTTCACTGTTCATTGTTCTGATAGTTTCTTCTGCTTCTATTCCAAACCTAAAAATTCTTGCCGCTTTTCAAATGATCTTCAAATTTAATTGAATTGGACAATGAAACAACGTAAAAATCCTATAAGGACAATATGTAAAAACAAACAACGTAATAGCAGATATCATTGAGAATAATCAAATAAGAATCTTTCAGCTCTTCATGTAGCATCGTGAATTCAGGTTTTTCAGCCTGGAACAAACGATTCAATCAGTTGATCTGGGGAAAACATACTCTAAAAAAGCAACACAGGTTTTGTCATTAAATCTTTGGGGGAGTCAATATTCTGCAAGCAGTCTGATTTTGTTTTCATACCAAATGGTAAAAAACAATATGAGCTCTGAAAATCGTGAAATATATCCTTTCACCACTGACGCTAACGAAAGCCAGCGAGTGGTCGAAGGGCGTAGGATTTTAAGCGGCTTGAGTTTCAAAATTTCCTGTATTACCTCGAAATTATTAGTCCTTCTTGGGCTATTGGACATATGGATATATATGTCCCTCAATAAATGCTCGAGATAGTCAGATATTTTTTCACATGCATAATAAGCACAAAAAGCCAGCGAATGACATGTACATTTGACGACTACTAAATCTGGGCAATCGATTATTATCAAGCGCAGTACGGAATTAGAAAGCACCATCATCACGGTCGCACCGTCCTACGCGAATCCTTTCAGACGATCCTTGTAAAGAATTCCGTCCATGCGAAACTGTTCAATCATTGTATTATAAATGGTTTTATGATCAGCAGCACCAAGCGATACTGTGGCGTAAAAGTCGTCTTATACTTTAATGTTGCTTACTTCAAATGTGAGAAATTTCATATCTGGGAAAAATCTGTACTATTGCGATCTATACCTTTTGATGAAAATCTGTACCCTGTATCGTACAGAATCTGTACCAAAAATAACGAATAAATCTGTACCTTTCCAGATAAATCTGTACGTATGGCAACACTGCTCTGAACCAGTCGGCATGAAAATCGACTCGGTGCCCCCATCCTGGATTTGAAGTTTCGAACAAAATTGCACCGCTGTGTGTCATATCTTCCATTCACAACACCACTGATCCTCCGAAGTGATTTTTTTCTTGGATTTTGTAATGGTCGAAGACTTTTGACTGTTCACTAGCTGGAGTCATGCTGTGTATTTGAAAACGCGAGTGGTTTTTTTCATACTCAATAAGTTGTAAAAGGTGGAGCTTAAGTTCTAATATTTTCTCTATTCACAGAACACGTGGAACAAATGCTGCATTTGCATTTCGAGCAAACAATTTACACGTGACTGATTTTATCCTCTGTTTGCGGAAACTTTAAATGTTACGTTTCATTCGTCTCCGAGATATACCTCGCCGTAAGCACAGAAATGCGCAGAACAAATGTATGGAAGAATTAGAATGCTTCCAATTTTCGGAACTTATACCATCCAAACGTATACCATTCACGGAATCATGAGGAACCGCGTATCAAACAAATAGCCAAAATAGTTAACAATGTTGAAACTATTTCATAAAACCGTGGCATGTTCTCTTATTTGGCACGGCTTCATATTCTGGACTGGTCAGCTTGTTTACCAGATCAAACCCCTATCAAGAACTTATGAGGAGTGATCGTACGAATAGTAGATGCAGCTTACAAGTAGTATGAGTGATTTGAAGGACTTAAACGAGCAGTATGCTCTGCATAGAACTACAACATGGCGCAGCTTGGTCGGAATCACCCCGAATGGGTTATTTGAACTGACTGAGATCTGAAGATGATCTACGAATTAGAAACTTATTGTAATTCATGTGAAATTGACGTTAATTTTGTAAAGGAGTCAGAGTTTTTCCATCTGGTTCCTGAACACAAAAATAATGTTCAAATGGCCAGCCTTATAAATTAAAATAGCTATCGTATTTACTTCAATTCAACCGACTTCTTACATATCTCTGGAAACTCAGACAAATGAGTAGTGGTTATATAGTTATGAAACGCAGTGTGTTTATATTAAGCACTCAGACACAGTGATACACAATAAATAGCTGTGATTGTAGTTTCAGGTAAGGGAGTTTGGCTAAAAAAACCAAAAGCATAATATTTATAAACAGACATCCATTTATTCAATTGTATATGCTCCGTTCTGAATTACAACCTTTCGCCACAGCTTGAACATTCCGTTATTACAGAATTTCGTCGAAAAACTGCCAAACTAAAAAATTGAGTAAAACATGACGCATATTGTTCAATTCGGGACATTTCCCCGAATAACTTCGGTTGAAGATCGGATTTGATGGAAGTTTACGCTGATCCATTTCGCTTACTTCAAGATATTGTTCAATGGTTCAATTTAAACGTGTTCAAAGAAACCAAATGTAAATCATTCCACAAAATGTTCAGGGAGAGTTATGTCTGAGACACGTCCGGATAATTTACGTAGGATATATTTGAAAATATTTGAAACATTACATTATTAAAATATTTTCTGTTGGGACTCAACCTAGGTTTCGTGAAACATCATGTTTAATAATGGTTCCATCCGAGAAAAAGTCCTGTATAATTTTCCAATTTTTACAAACAATTCGGTAAAAGTTGTCACAATAACACGTACACGCAATAGGACAAACAATGGATTGAAAGCAACGAAAAACTTTTTTTTGAGTTTACCAGACGATTTTTTGTACTACATAGTTTCCTTCTGTGGTACGAAACGCCTAAGTCTTCGAAATATATCTCGGTTTCTGCGATAACTTCCTCATTCAATGTGAATCTATTTCCCTGGAGCCACCGCTTGAGGTTTGGGAACATATATTAGTCACTGGGGCCAAGTCTGGAAGATATGGTGGGTGAGCAATTTGAAACGGAATTGGTCCAACTTGGTTTTTGATGATGATGATGATGATGATGGTCCCGCCTCCTTCCCCTACAGAGATTTGAGCAAGACGATTTATCTAAAAGATAATTTAGTTATTTTTTCAGCATTGACATCAGTTAGGCAAACAAAAAAACAACGAACTGATTTTATTTACAGATATAAGTTCAAAAAATTGCAATGTAAAATGACAAGCCAATACTCAGTCATGTCCGCCACAGAGCCGATACGGTCCCGACGAGGCCCTTGCAGCCGAGTGGTCCACCAGAGCACAAGCCCAACCACCAGCCTTGTATTGGATTGACTATGAATATCCTCATCCAGAGAAATCGAGAAAATTTCCTTAACGAAACATTTCTAGACCGGCACTTAGAAAACTTTCAATTTGATATCCTTTATATCTGTGTAACGCGCGCGACGCTCAAACTTATGTAGACTACTTTTATTTTTTTTTAACTAATATAATATAAAACAACAAAATAAAAATAAAAATTGGTCATCGCATTTAACGACGTATGCGACGGTGCGTTGTCGTGATGGTACAGATCTTTTTTCTTCGCCATATGGGGCCGTTTTTTCTTTATTTCGCCATTCAGTTTGTCAAACAACGCTGCATAATAATCTCCGGTAATTGTTTTCCCTTCTGCAGATTATGCCATGCGTAACCCAAAAAATGGAGGCTAAAACCTTCCCGATCGACCGTTGGTCATTTGGCCGCTTTGGCCTGCTTTCGTGGCTTGTCAATCACTCTGCAGACTGCCTATTGGACTCGGGAGTGTGGTAATGGATCCACGTTTCATCCATTGTCACAAAACATCGAAAGAAGTCCACCCGATCACGCTTAAATATCCCCAAACCGACTGTTGAAACGCAGCACCCATCGCGCGTCTAGCTTTTTCATGTCCAAAATGTTGTGCAAAATGTTTCCCACTCGTTCTTTTGAAATGTCTACGGTCTCAGCTAACTCACGTAACTACCCTTTACGATCGTTCAAAACGTTCGTAGCCTCTTTTGGCAACTAATAAACTGTTATTCTCGAAGGAGCAAAATAACATTTCGTCAACCACTACATTGATTGTTCAGGAGTTTTTCTCATCAGAAAACAATGTTTGATCAAATTACGATATTCATTTTCTATACGAATGCTCTAAAAGTTATACTTAAACAACTGTAGTTTGTGAACAAATAAACGAAATATCATAAAACCTCACACATAAACTAGTGACAGATGAACCTTTCGAAATGAATCTTGTTTATTTTTAGTGGCGCCATCTGTTGAAAAATCCTGAATTTCATTTAACATGTTGAGCACAGCGTCGGTCCCTACGGGCCGATGTTGAGCTTTTTGGTAAAAAAGTGCTGACTGACTGGGACTGACAGTTACAAAATAATAAACAAAATATATATACGGTTTGTTTTCGGATGTTTTACAAGATGTGACTACTCTCTAGTCGAATTGCTGACTATTTTCTATTTTTACAATAAGTATCTTTGGGAACTGTAACCGACACTGATATTGTGCAAACGCTCTTGATGCGGGTTGAATGGAAAGCGCAGCAAGAAAAAATCGGGACCTAACGTGTTAATTGCAATGATAAAAGCAATCAAAATGACGCTGTATGTGTCATCCAAGACAAGCTGACAGCCGGCTCTTTTAAGTGATCGCTTGGTTAGATTGCCGGAGATGATAATGTATTGAATCTATATTGAAATCTATATCCAAACACAACAAAACAAAAACAAAAAACTGCAACTGAATTGTCGATTTTGAGAAACAATTGACATATTAGACGCACATCAGCAGAAAATCAAACATCGAACATATTTCATTATACAATCCCGTATTCTAATTTCTACAGAGTGCAGATGCACTGGATGTGAGAAAAAGCCTGCTTTTGCGAAGCAACCAATCAAAACACGGAGTTTCCGTTTTGAGATTTTTCGACTGTTTGATAGTTAGTTTCATATAATATATTGTTTTATTCATTCATTGTAATGAATTGTTGTGGTGTGCTCAGATCGATTCATGCCAAAATATTAAATCCATCAGGAAATGAGTGAGCAACAATTGTAAGTACATGAGCCGCCGGCAGGGTTGCCATAATAAAATCTGTGTTTTTGGTCTCAAAAAATCTTTTTATCTGTGTTTTTTTCTCAGAAAATCTTGATCGAAATCTGTATCTGTATTGCGGTCATTTGTCTGATCTCAGCCACCTCAGCAAAGAAGTATACTAATATTAAAATTTATGCAACAATGTATCAGTTCACACTTTTTCTAAACGAATGTCTATGTCTTATAAACTTATTCACGAACCAAAACGGTGCTGCTATGAATAATAGATAACGATACTCAGTATAAACAAAAGTTGTCATCCGTGCTCGGGGAAAAGATTAATGGAAAATTCCATGTATTGCGGCACTGTATGGACTGTAACAGTATTGTTCTGAATGTTCAAACAGAAAGATAAAAGGCGAAAGGCGACAAACTATTTTTTTAAATATTTATATTTTATATTTTATAAATATTATTTAATCATAAACATAAACACATTGTTATTAAATACTTATCAGAAGTTTAGAAAAATGAAGGAATCTTGTTCACCTTAAAAAGTTATACATCACTGCACTTCTTCAAGTGAAAATAATTGCGATCAGTACGACATACATGTCGAAATTTAACCCACTTTAGGCCAAGCGTTCGAAAAATCGAACAGCAACTTTGATAATTTTTCATGTCTTTGGGCAGGAACCATATGGTAATGTTTTTGCACCAAAAGATAGCTTAATTTATAAGCTACCACTTATATCGATTTCATTCAATTTTGAGTAACTTTATTGGATAATAAATTCGATTTAAAGCAAGTATGTTTAGAAGGTGTTTTCAATTTCAATTGTAAACCCCAATAAAATACAAAAATATGTGAAGTTTCCTACAGTATTGCTTTGATAAAAGAACATACATTGTGATATAGAGCGAAAATCATTCGATTGAGCCGCATACAGGAAAATAACAGCCGGGGAAATTGAGTGTTCGAAAAATCGAACGTTGGCCATAACGAACTTTTTTTTTCTGCTGAATCAACACATCTAACCTCCGCTGCGCATTTTGATTTGTTTACTTTAGAAGACGGAAGGTTTTTCATTTATTCTTGCATTTTCAGTTGTGAATGTATGCAACTATCGATTAATTTAGCAAATATTATTGAAAATCTGTATGATTTTTTGTCCGTAACAATCTTAGGTGATAGCGTCCCGTAGAACTTCTTTTGTGAGGGAGCTGGAGGAAATGATCAGTACGTGTAACGAGGATTCTAATGAGATTGTTTGTGTGAATATTCTTCCGCCGGACCGAATAATAACCTCCCAACCCTCTATGCCATTGTTTTTAGCAGTACTCTGGTACTTTGCAGGTTTTGGAAAATGTTCGATTTTTTCGGGAAATGGATAATTGGAGAGACTAGTTTTTAAGCATTGACATTTCTCCACAGTTAACAATAAAAATAACAGCATATGCTTTCGTTTCAAAGAGAAAGCCTGTCAGTAATAAGTTAAAATTACATGATATAAGAAATTCCACATCTCACCTTAGGTAGATTAACTTGGATTTATACTTAGAGACCTCCATTCTCCTGTTCTTGTTCTTCCGGGAATCCAAAATTGATGCATTTATGAATACCGTATATTTGCTAATTGAAGTGATTTTTAGTTCGTAGTATGTTTGTACTTGCAAAAAAAAAGTGCGGGTTTCGGCCAATGTTCGATTTTTCGAACAGTCATTTCCCGGAAAATGAAAGATGGGAAAAAATTAATTCTTGAACATTGGAGTTCCTTTAGCGTTAATAATTGAAAATACAACAATGGTTTTCGTCAAAAAAATAATTTTTACAGCTTGGACGTTAATGGGTTAAGACCATTCAAAACCAACGGGCTATATTTATAAGTTCATTTAGCTAACCCGGATAATTTTGTCCTGCCCAAAATTGATTTTTTCATATGAATACTTCTGAAAATTCACGTTCTTTCAGAAAGCGGACGCTCGTGGGTTGAATTCCAGAACATTAATTGATCAATATTTCAACTGGCATTTGTCACTGCTAGACACGAATGAATTTTAAAGTCTAAAATTATATAATAGAAAATAAATATCAATCTATAATTTGCAATTAACTCTATCAGATTTCCAAGCTTTTATTTTTTTATTTACTAAATGGCGAAACATAAATATCAATGTCATCAAAATTAATTCCAATTGAATAAATTAACGCCAATCGGACAAACTTATCATTGTAGAACAAATGCGTAATAATTTTTTTCGATTTCACTTTTTACTGCAGTACATATGCGTAGCCCATTTTTTGTAAATTTTCCTTTTCTAAAATATTCTTAGAAACATCTATCATTCTAACGTGAGTAGAGACAGTTATACGTACGTGGGAAAAACCTTGATTATGCTTCAAAATCTTTTTTTGTTATCCCATTTATTTATTTATCAGGCTCATTAGCTTTTTATCTGTAACAGAGCCGGCTTTTTTTTTATCGTGTACATGTACATATGTTTTATGTTTCTATAAATTGTATATTACACAGTAGTAGTAGTAGCCATTTAGGCGTTAGGTTTTTCCGTTCCATTACATTATGGTAAATTACACTGTAGTAGCCATTTAGGCGTAAGGGTATTCTATCTGTTCTTCCATTGTTCAGCAGACCGGACAGCGGAGACAGTTGATATTGATCATTGTTGGGTTATTTATAGAACAGCAGCCAGATGTTTCTTGCAGAGCAGAGCAGTTGTATGGATGAATCGATCTTATTTCGACCATGGATCGTTCTCCATCGCGGATGATGGTTGCGTGGACGTAGTTATTCTATAACAACACAAAGATGGTCAATTGAGGGCCATGAGATTGAACTCACGATCGATCGCTTGGTAAACGAACGCGTAACCAAGTGGCTACGAAGACCCTCCCCTTCAAAATCTTATATATAAAGATTTTGAAGCATAATATTAGCTTCAGTATCATTGGTTGGCACAGATATTATGAATTTGACGATGTTGATGGTATCCTCGTAACAAATCGCATTTACTGTGCTTTAGTAGGGAAAAGATAAACAGTGATATTTATTTATTGCAAAGCTAGCTGTTGATGCAAACTTTGGCATGTTTTCGCCTTAGATTGAACTGCCGCTACCGCTTGTGTCGTCAATTTGTACTAATCAGAACCAGGGGTTCCCGTTTGGATAATGGTAGAGATTTTTCATTTGTTCAATAGTTAGTTTCGAGATATATATTTTTTTATTCAATGTAAAAAAATGTTATGTATTGCCTAAATCGGTTGATACAAACATCTCATCAATCCATCATGAAATGACTGAGCTTTGAAATAGGAAAATTTTCACGATGCGCACGATTTTCTGAATTGTGCTCCATAATGCTCCCGAAAGACGTAATCCTACGTCAAAAAAGAAACATTGGAGATGCATATGAATGCGCATCTTGTTTTGGTAAGAGACTATGTTGATGAATAAAATCAAAACGAACATCATGTTTTATGCTCACTTCCACAACTCAATAAATCTGTAAGGTTTCGGAGTACGTTAAAAACGAACTTTCGATACGGCGGAGTTTAAAAAACGTCGCTTGTCTCTTGCTTACATGGAAGCGGAAAGTGAAAAATGAAACGCTGATATTGCAACACGAGCATCACGGACAAACGGTTAATCATAATCGTGATTATCAGTCGGTCAATGACTCCATCGGAGTGCAATGGCAATGTATAATTCTTTTCGTATTACCACCACCCCCCCCCCCCCCCCCCCACACACATCTCACATGACATCGGATCACGCACATGCGATGACAACTGTCCGTTTTCTATAGTGTCCACCGGACAGTAGCATTCCGCAGATTATTGCCACTTTCGTTGTGCTATGTTCTCTGGGCTGCTCATCTGCCGAGCTCATACATATCTGTCAAACAATATGAATCACGGAATTTCTCCATTATGCTGGAATTTTTATCGCGCGAAAACAAGCGACGACAACTTTCCTAATGACCGCAATATAAAAGATGAAACGGTACCCTTTGATTGCTGTCACTGGTTTAAGCTGTACACGCAATAGTTCACAAAAATACAAAACAGTTCGTATGTTGCAATCGAGACGTATCCGTTTTCAAGATTGACGTCTAAGCAAATGGTTTGAGATATGGGATCTTTTCTAACGCATCTCGAATGACGCGTTACGAGGCTTCGGATGAGTTATTCTCATTGGCATGTACATTTTAATGAACATTTCGCGTGATATGTAGAAAGCTCGATGTGGAAAAAGTCCCACGAACTACTCAATAATGCCATGTGTTTCATTTTGATCGTCACTCGTCTGTTTTATGTCAATTCAATGATTATGGTCATATAGGGACTATAATAATTACCACCAATGAAACAGTACAAGAAAGAAAAGAAAATCCCGGAAGAACCAATGATTTCGGAATATTATTTTTCGATTAAAACAGAGTACCATCTCGTGGGGAAGTCTCTACATTTACCTTCCGATGGAAGAAGGATTATCGCTCGAAGGAAGCTCAATCAGGTCAATAAAATGCTTTGGTAAAGTCAGCAACGGAGAAATTTCCCTCGCAACAACTTCAAAACGATGGTATAGTGTCTCTCGTAATGGGTTTTGAGAATGCAACAATCTAGAAGCATATCTGTGAATTTGTAATGGCACTAGCATCGTACACTAGTCATATTCATAAAAAAGCGGACTTGAAGTGCATAGCCTACCCAAGTCGGAGTTTCAAACCAATATTCAGTAGTATGAACAAAAACTTTTATCACTAAACAAAATACCATCAAACTTTAACCGTTTTTTAAAGGAAACTGGAATATGATTAAATGTTATAACGTAGCATTACATAGCTGGCACCACATTCGTGACACACCAAAAACTACATCAACGAAAGTGAAACCCTCTGGGAGCGAACATCAAACCGACGAAGCATGACCCGGCATCTCGTTGTTGATGTCTTCAAATGACGAAATAGTGGCGGCTGATATCACCGAGCGCTGTCTCATCATCTCATGCAAATTCGATCCGACATGCAACATCGATGGTTATCGGTGCGTACCAGGTGAATCAGACATGTAAACAGCACACCCCGGTGGTAACCCAAGTTGTCTTGTAATTATCCGGTCGATGACGCCTTCCAGCGGCAGTTGCTATTGCTGAGAAAGTTTAGACCAAAATAAAGACGCGCAAAGACGGAGGCAAATTCGGCATGGTATACATGGACTTAAGTGAGCGCATAATTTGACAATGAAAACAAGAAAAATAATGCCGAGAAAAGGTTCCAACGCAGAAGAGAGGGTAATTGAAATGGGGTGTTTTTCTGCGTTCCCCAAATTGCACCATTCCGGCTTTCAACGAAACTGGCGGAAAGTATGAATGCTGCAGAAAGTGAAACTTCTCATGCTTTGTTACCTTATGTTGGTTAGGATGTTTTGGGTATTATTATTCGTCGATGTTACGTCAACTTCATGGTGTCGATTAGTGTGAGAAACGACTGCCCAGCAAAGCGATCTTATATGCATATGTTTTCGAAAACATATTCTAGCGGTTAGAATAATTTAGTACCATGGATATGCTCACATCGAAGTCATAGGCAACAGTCATATGAAATACTCGCATTTTCGAAAACGGAAAGTTGAACGAGGAAAAGCGTAACGGATTTGCAATGTGCCCTCAGCCATCCGGTCACCGGTGGAGAGTTTCCTCAGTGGCTATTCACTGACCTGTGAGGAAGACTTTGGAATTTTTCGAGCACCTCAATTCCACCGGTCATGCTTCTGTCGCTCGGCGATTTACGGCACCCAAAGCACAATGAGCAGAGTAAGAGCTGTTGTTTTATTGATTCGAGATTTGTCTCGCATTATTTTGTTTCATTGAAACCGGGGCTACACATCGTGAGAAATTCGTCACGCGGAAGAAGCACCTATTTGGCGCTGCTGAGAGGAAGTTCAAAAATAAAATTAAATGCACCGGATTTTCCACCTTTCATTTTTAGATTTTACATACCATTCTCAGCGTAGAGTCACCGGAGAAATTTATGTATCGGTGTCATTCGAATTACTCACTAGTCGATCAATCATGCACTTTTCTTGCAAACTATTTAAAGCTTGTAATACGATGATCGTGGATACTCTGTGTACACAAGAACAGGTTAAAATCATTTGCATCGGCTACCGTACCGCCATAATATTGAGTCGTAGTTTGTTGGACTTAAGTCTGCACAATCAAGAGTGGTTAGTCTGATTACGATAGGCGGTCTTTGACAAACTTTCGATTTCATCCGATGCATCACCGTCTGAGTTGGTAATTTATATGCATCCGCTAATGGTGGCGTGTGAAATCTGTGAAGCACGGGAACATTTAAATGTTAATGATGAGATAGCGAGGAAAATATAGCCAGAGATGCCAGATCTATGAAAATATCCTTAGGTCCCCGGATTTATTGCTACTTTTAGGGAAATACGGATCCGTAGTCCAGATTAACGGAACTCATTACAATCCTTAAAGATTATAAGGACTCTCGTTTCCAATGTATGTTCATTGGTTCCCTTTTGAATAAAAGGGTAATCAGTTTTTGAAGAAAACAAGGATAACAGAACATTGTGGAAACACTCTACCGCCAGCAATTTGACTAGTCACTTGTGTCAACTGTTTGTTTTTATTTCACATTATGTTCTTGAACTCCGTGAATCTTTTTGAACATATTTTATTCCTATAGACATTGTATCATTCGTTATCGTTTGATCTGAACTCCAAACCTTAAAATCCGTAAAATCCAGAACACCGAAGATACATGGCAAACAATTGTATATTATGCCTCTGGATTGGTCGGTGTTCGGTCAGATCGGACTAAGTAACATAATTATGATTTCGAGTAAATCGAACTCAAAGTTTGAAGATGTGTAGTTTCAATAGCTTTTAATCATTCTCCCAGTTGTTTTTCTACAGGTCTTTGTTACTCATTAACAAGGTCTTGTAATTGTATTATTACCAGAAAAAAAAAACATTTTAAAGGTCAATCAAGAGGGTTTCACGACTGACTATGTGTACTTGGTTAACTATGACTGAAAGATTTGGTGATGAAATCATATTAATTTTTAAACTGTAGAATTTCCTCCACTAAACCTATACAATATTTAAAACAAAATGGTTCTATGGCATAAAACACTATTTCAATTACCTAAAATCATCGACTATCATCAACTATCAACGACTATCATAACTGAACAAAATTCAATCTTACCTTCCATTTCTGTGATCTGAGAAAAGTAGAATGTAGGCTGAAAAATTATTGATTGTTCGCTAACATTTACTCATTTTTTTTTCTTATTTTGTTACTAAGTTCGGTCTGAATAAACATCGACCAATTCTATGAATCAGTTGGAGCATGTTCCATTGCTGAGGACATCGATCATTGTTGCGTTTTACTCTATTTGCATTGAAAAGGTATAGGCGACCCTCTCCGGAACCTTCTTGAATATGTATTCAGAAATTTGACTTCCGGAAGAAAGCAATAAAATCATGAATTTTCAAATTTCAATAATAAGTTACCTTGCCGTTACGGTGAATTACTCGAAAAAAATGGCAAACTGTATACCATTTATTTGATTTCTAGCAAAACCCTACCATTTTTCCATGTGTAACTAAAGTAGTTAGAGACTTTCGTCGCAATTCTTTTTCGACTTTTTCCACAGTCGATTCATACTTGTTCACATGCGATGATACGTTGTTCCACCAGCACCGTAATTCCACATTTATCAGCCGCTTCGATTTACTTTTGGCAACGCATAAAAACAACAATAATGTGCACGTGTGATGCAAAATTACAGAAGCACTCTAAACTAGACGGCATGAAAATCGACGTGATTTTTCATAGCGAAGATGCATCATACATAGTCCATTTAAGGCGAAACATTTGCGCAAAAGCGGAGCTTAAGTTGTAAATGTTTTTTTCGTACCTCCATTATGCTTCGTGGGCCTTTTGTGATCATTTTTTTCAGCCATAACAGAGTCGTATTCGTTCGTGTACGTTTTTATCTTATCGATAACATGTGGTTTAAAATGTTATCGACAAGGTCTTAAAACGCAAGCAGGCCAGGTAGTGGCTGTTGCTTCGACCGCGAAAATGGAACAGACGTGTTCGTTGTTGTTCCGGGAAGTGCTGAGGACCCCTGGTTGGTAGCATGACTTCTCTTCTCTTCTACTTGCTTCGGCCTATTCTCAGCACGTTCAGTTCGAGGCTTCATTCCAACTTGGGAAGTTTCGGTATTCTTTCTGGGGAGTGATGAAAAATAAGTAATTTTTCTTTTCCTGATGTCACCCTGCGATATACCGGAACATCCGGCATTGGGAGCGTCAGCAACAGGCTCGTCGTTCTGCAGAATGGAGTAGGGATTGTCCTGTGTCGTTGGCACGGAACTCTTAAGCATTTCTGCAAAAGTCCGCTTGGAACGTTCCTTTAAGGAACGCTTGAGTTTTTCCCCTCGTTGTATGTACACCGGGCATTGAGTAAAATCATGAGGAGTCCCGCCGCAATGAAGACACTTGTGCTCTTTCGCGCAAGGATTCTCATCATGGCTCTCTCCACAATCTGCGCAACGTTTTTTATTGCAACAATAGGCGGCCGTGTGACCGAGTTGCATACATTTGTTGCATTTCATTACCCGGGGTACAAACAACCGAACAGGTAAACGAAGTGCCCCTATTGCAACGTAATTTGGAAGGGCGGAACCCTCAAAAGTCACACGAAAAGAGTTTGTCCGATTGAGAATTCTTTTGTCATTTTTATGTGACACAGATTTCAGTCGATCGCATGCAAGAATCTTCACAGTTTTTTGGTTTGGATTTTCGTCTAAAGTACACAATGAATGGGCCTTTGGAGCCTTCAGGGTATTCTTTAGGACGAAAATCCTGTTTCTCGTCGATTTCCTCATCTTCGGAACTATCAACTTCGTAAACAGAATTTTCTACCTCAATTTCTGCTTCATCCTCCTGCTCTTCAGGAGGAGGTTCGGTATCAGAAATATTCAATTGCGTCAACGGGGGGTCCTTTCCGCCCTCAGCCATATTAGAAAAATCGACCAACAGTTCGATATGAACAGAATATAATAATTATCAAAATGAATAAGTAAAAAAAAATATTATAAGGTTATGCTGCGGATAATATTTATATTAATTTATTTTATTTATATAAAATTCTAAAATGAAAAAAAGTTCCAATAAAATTTCAACGGTAATGTAACCAAGAAAAAATAGACACCCCTAATGCCAACGTTTGCCGATTTGGTAAACACACAGATGAACAATGGTGTAAATCGAGCACAGATGGTAGAAGGAATGATAGGAGGACAAAAGAAAAATAAACTTATACTTGCCGCTGCTGTGTGGCGTGTGTGATGAATCTGTCTGAATTGTATCCTCTGCGTCTCGGTCGCGCACCACTTTGAGCTTCGCTCTACTCGCAAGCGCAACCGATGAAAAAAAAACACAGTCTGATTCGATGTGGAAAAAAATACCTTTGTTGGATCGTTTCGAAAACCTGTCCGATCTACTTGCGAGTTATCGAACGAATTATAAACGAATGAATTCATTTGATAATGAAAATTGTGATTTTATGTTGTTTTCATCATAAGTACCAAGTTTCAAAATATTTGTCGGTTGATTTGGGGTGGACTTGCTCTTCTCGTTTTCTCTCTTACTCTTCTCTCTCTAATCGTTCATCTATTTATCTATAACTGTTCATCTTTTCACCCATCTCCATTTCCTCGCATCACTCATTCCTCTTTTTCGGCTTTAATATGTGAGTGTACTATGCCACATTTTTTACACGCTAAATACAAATATTACAAACATGACGAATAATCAAAGTTAATAATACAAACGGTAACAAGCTGTCGTCAGTCGATTGTATCATATGTGGCTTTGAAGTTGACAAAGATGTGATGCGTAGGGACCTGATACTCGCGGCACTTTTGGAGGATTTACCGCAGTGTAAAAATCTGCTCCGTTGAGCATTCTTTCGTTGAATGGCCACCAGCTAATCAACCATTTCTGCTTCTCCCCCATCGCGATAAAAGCCGTACTCAGCCCTTGTGTGTTGCCGCAGCTCTGGTAGTTAATATAACCACCTTGAAACGATCACACCGTCGAGTCTTTCCAGTGCTACGATGTTGAAATTACGGACTCTCAATATTTCTGAAAGAATTCGTGTACTTGTAAGAAAGTTGAGAGACTCGCAGTTTCATGTCCGGAGTTTCAAATCTCTAGTCCGCGTTCTTTGCATGGGTTTAGTCCGATTGTCCTGTCTTGAATTTCTTTGTGAATTTTCCTTTGCGTTTTATTTTCACGGATGGCTTGAAGGGCCTGCACCAAGCCCCAGTCTCGCCGTAGAACCATCGTCTTCAGCTCTGTTTAGAGTTCCACGCTGGCACGAGAACAGTGATCAGCCGCCCCTGACATGGGGTACAGACGCTATTTTGAGTCGCACCTCTATGGTGTTTACAGATACGCCCTTTTCCTATCAACAAGCGACCAAGATCCCACAGGGGTTGGTTACCCGATCTTCACTATGGTTACTCGTACCCCACTCGGCACCTCGAGAACTCGAGAACCGAATAGTGGAGAGTTCGCGTGTTCAGAATCACATCACTCATCACAGTGAATCCTTATTCGTCGTACCCATTTCAACTAATATTTTTTTCCTTCCATGATAATCGCTAGGGAACCACGCTATAGAGGTGACCCTTCTGACTCGAATATCATATTAACATTCCTTCCTTTTACCCTGGTGACTGTAAGGACGTGGCCGGCTCGAATCACCGAAACTTGCACAATGAGAATGATTTGTTACTTCTAAATGACATTCAATGTGTTTTCTGTGCAATTTCGCTGGTTCAGGTCAATCACGGAGAGCAACTACGAAGTGTACAATCTATCTAAGCTCAAGTTAATGAAGCTAAGGACCACGAATAGGGTCTATTGCATGCCTGCAGGTACACGAAGTACCGATGGCACGCTTAGTCCATTCGTTCATCATCGACAAAATGGCCGTTTAGGTTAGCCAAAAGAGTGCCCAAAACATGATGAGTAGTATTCGAAGAAAAGTTGGGGATTTCCTCAAAACTAAGTCGGAATAATTTTTTTTCGCTATTTTACCTTTAAAGTGACAATGAATGACCTTCATTCAGAGTACTTAACATTTTTATTTCATCAATATGGCTCTGAGATAGATCCATACAAATATTAAAAAACTTCTTTCTAAATGAATCGGATACAGGATACAGTGCTCCGTGGACCGAGTGGTTAGCGTCTCACATCATCATGCCGGGTGTTCAGGTTCGATTCCCATTCTGGCCGGGCAATTTTCGTCAGAGAAATTTCCTTCGACTTGCACTGTGGTCACGCGCATTCTAGAGCTTGCCCCTCGGAATACATTCAAGGCGTGTTATTTGGCTTAAGAAATCTCAACTAAGTATTAATGAATGACGCTAGTTAATACATACGTTGAGACGGCAAAAGTTCCTCAGGGAACGTTAACGCCATTCAAGTAATACAGTGCTCGAAAATGATTCGACGCGTGATATTATTTTTTGTAACCCTAAAGTATTCAAAAATAATGGGAGAGCTATTCTTGTTCCGCTAAGGGTGTCTAAGTGAAATTAATTAATTACCTAACCATATACGAAACATGTACAAATTGGTGAAATAAAAAAAATAACATAATATAATAATATAATACAGCTCATCGTAAGTAGGATTGCTCGAACCAAATATTTGCGACTTCTTACAAAAAACTGAACGAACTTATGATGAGACTTTTCATCGTTAGATGCGCCAACGCCAACATAAGATGTGGAAGCATTTCAGAGTACCAAAATATACCGAATTTCGGTGAATTAGATTGGATTTTACCGTCTGCCCATCCCGCAGAGTAATATTTCCATGATCGTTAATTCCACTCCCAAACAGAAAGTTTATTACAGTCTCCAGTTGTCTCCGAATGATTATCTGGTGGAAAGTGCCGATCTCATTCGTCTCCTATGTCGTGCCTATTGGGGAACATAAATAAGGGGCCTCGGGCTGGAGGTCACTGGCTCCACCCCAAATTCATCTGCCGACCCGGTTGGATGCACTATGTTGAACTCACTAAAAAATGCAAATTTGCAGTTTTTAGCGATGATTACTGTGAAGACGAGCAATGAAGAAAAGTATCATGCACCATCACCATAAACCATGGGAAACCATTTTCTCACCATCGACCACTCTCCAGGTTATGAATAATTCTTCAGTGGACCACCGCGGGCCTGAGACAACGGACTCAATCTGATGAATAGCTGCAAAGGTGCGCTTCACGATGGGATTGGGATGGGAATGGGATTGTTGTCGTTTTCTTTTCTAAGCAGACAGGATGAAAAAACGACATCGAACAAGTCTTGTCAGTCCACTCTTGTCGCCTCATTATTTTAGTTGTATAATTAGGGGGACAAATTGACACTCATCTCAGCGTGGTTCAAAACTTATATTCGAATTACATCTAAATTATATTCAAACTGAATCTTACCTATTCACGTTTCGGCGTTTATGCACCAAAAATTTCGCTACTGTCATCGTTGCACATATCGTGTTACAGCCTAAAAAACAAACACCGGAGTCGTGTGTGCCTGAAGTGTTGACCAACATTTACTGTAACACGTGATTGATTTACAGATACGCGTCTTTACTTATGTATAGACTCCATTTATTATGATCATCGTGTTGTTGGAATTTAGCTGTGGCAAAGCTAAATTCCAACATTATAACGGAAATAAACAACCAATTTCGGTCGTCTTATGAAAGTTAGCCATCAATAATATTCAATGCAAATTCCACCAAAATAGAATTACTATTGAGGTAAAACATTACTTTCCACGACGACAGAGGTGGTGGAGCATGCTGGAAATTTCTATCATAGCATTGCAACATGCGGCAACTGGGCTCTGATACTTTCTCTGCTAACGTAGTAGACGCGTCGGACACATTAATTCTGTCCGTAATTTTTATTGCCCCATTAAGGCCTGCGTTTATTATCGATAGAGGCACCGATTTATAAGCCGATCAGCAGCGCGGTAATGCAACGGTTCGGTTGGGAACTAATTGAGTTAAACTCGGAAGTAGTAGGAAGACGGAAGAGGCCATTTGTCAAGGGCCACACGTCAGCCACACGCCACACAAGACAATGACCACGCCGATACTGCCGAACATAATGAAGAAGCTCGACGAGCATCGTGAACGCTACTTTCACACTGAGTTTCACTTTCGATGGACAGGTGATAGACAGCGGAAGTACCAGATGAACATGTACATAATATAAAGAAGTGTTTTACAAAACATATAAAAATTACATTCGATTTGGTTATTCGTAGATTTTCAGTTCGTGAAAGTCAATTTGTTTTGGGCATATTTGTGGCACATTGTGCGTAAATTGAGTATAACAAGCCTTTTTCGATCAAAATGGAATTGGTGATCTAAATTATGCAATCGGTACTATGAGTATGAACCACTTCGTAACATCATTCCATGAAACGCTCAACAACGTACTAGGAGCGAGAGAATCGTTCAGTTCACCAACTGATTACACTCAAATGCATAATCATATGAATAGTGAAAAGTAAACAAAAACCTATAATCTATTTTATTTTTATTTTTTCAGGTGAACTGAATGTCATTTTGAGCGTAATAAGCGCTAGCTATAATCGTAAGTAAAATAATTTTGTATTTAATTCACTTTTTTCAATCAACCCTTTAACTTGGCAGCCGACAGAACTCCATTCGTGAAAAGAATCCATTCGTGATTCTTTGAAGAAAACCTCATTCTCTATTAAAGGATATTGATTCTAAACGGAAAATTGAATTATCGTTCATTATTTCTATGTAAAAATGTGTTTATTTCTCCCTAATATGTAGAATGTTTTTCCCAGTTTCATATTCGCAAATAAAGAGCCGAATATCCGAAGCTTGTCGGATGTCCGGTATTTGGCCGTGTTTCTTTCAACCGATTATTAGTAGTCGTACAATTATAAGTTCTTCTCCAAACTAATTTCTGAAAGAGTTTTGACTGTAAATATTTCAAGTTCAAGCGTTCAGAGGAATGTTCCCACCGGAGCACCGTGCACGGTAGAAGTTTTCAAATGACGTATATCCCATCTTCATGCGTTGATCTTTCACGAGGTTACAGCATCACTTAAAAATTTCGACTTCGTACTTTGTTCCCATAATTTTTCGTCGAATGAAGAATTAACGACATTGTATTGCATACTAAGAATATGATTTAGAAGAAAAGTTGAGTTTTAAAATTATTATTGGATTATTATTTGAATTCTTTTAACACTTTTTTCATGTGACACCGATTATTACCCTAATAAGTACACTTATTACGAAACTTCAGGAACAGTATAGGGTGTGTCACATCAAATTGCATCACGGAAAAAACGCTGTAGAAATTCGCCCAGTAGACCGATCCTTTTGAAAATGTTAGACAGTAAAATAAAAACTATTAAACAGCTTTTGGCATTTTCTTTTTATTCATACTTCGAGCCCAAGCCCGTATGCTCGCACCTTCCAGGTTGTAGTTTTTTTTGAACAGAAATCCATTTTCTCTTGAAGTCCGCCTCCGATTTGACAACTTTTGGGTTCTTCCGGAGGGCCTGCTTCATAATCGCCCAATATTTCTCTATTGGACGAAGCTCCGACGCGTTGGGCGGGTTCATTTCCTTTGGCACGAAAGTGACCCCGTTGGCTTCGTACCACTCCAACACGTCCTTTGAATAGTGGCACGAAGCGAGATCCGGCCAGAAGATGGTCGGGCCCTCGTGCTACTTCAATAATGGTAGTAAGCGCTTCTGAAGGCACTCCTTAAGGTAAACCTGCCCGTTTACCGTGCCGGTCATCACGAAGAGGGCGCTCCGCTTTCCGCAAGAGCAGATCGCTTGCCACACCATGTACTTTTTGGCAAACTTGGATAGTTTCTGCTTGCGAATCTCCTCCGGAACGCTGAATTTGTCCTCTGTGGAGAAGAACAACAGGCCCGGCAGCTGACGAAAGTCCGCTTTGACGTAAGTTTCGTCGTCCATTACCAGGCAATGCGGCTTCGTCCGCATTTCGGTGTACAGCTTCCGGGCTCGCGTCTTCCCCACCATGCCTTTTGCGCGGTTAGGAGCCTTCTGAACCTTGTATGTACGCAGGCCCTCCCGCTGCTTGGTCCGCTGGACGAATGAACTTGACAAATTCAGCTTATTGGCGACATCCCGGTCCGAACTTCTCGGATCACGTCTAAACTGCTTAACTACGCGCTTTTTCACTGACGGAGCATCCATTTTTGCCGTTCTCTTATCTGATTATAAGTGAAAGCTGAAGATATAATTCCTAAAAATTGAATTTCTACAGCGTTTTTTCCGTAATGCAATTTGATGTGACACACCCTTTATTACCATAATGAGTACACGGAAGTTGTATTTTCAAACATATTTTTTATAAAATTTAGTCGAATAGTCATCGAAATATTAGTGACAATCTTTAAAAACAGAGTTGAAACTGCTAGAAAAAGTATAGTTTTGTGTACCTTTGAACTAAAATAGAGTATTTATTCGCCAATTTCTGCAAGTTGGTGACATATGTCCTCCATAATTGGTACACTTACCCTATATCTATTTTTCCAGATTTAAAGAAAACATGTTTTCGAGTAACATTTAACATTTTTTTTTTCTAAAATTCGATTGATATTTTTTCATGAAAACATGAATAACTTCCTACATTTCTTTCTTCGACTAATATTTTGTAGGTCTGATGGATTTCGTGTGATTAGTGCTGAGTTTTTTTTTAAATCCTAATTCAAAACTATGACATCTACAAAATGTTGATTAAAGAATAAAATGTAGAAAATATCAAACAATTTGAAAAAACATTGAAAAAAAAATTTTGCAAATTGAAATTCATTTTTCTCGAAAAAATGCGTTTTTTTAAATTTTGGAAAAAAAGATATACATAGCACTTACAATTTTCAACAAGTTACCCACAAGTCATCGGAAGATGGGCACCTTTACAGAGAAAAAGTTTTTCGGACAACAACTTTGTTATGTTTTCTTTTCTATAAAAAATTACTACTAATGTTTAACTCGTAACATTTTTACACATAAATTATCGTGATTTACATGTTCTGAAAACTTTTTGCTGTTTAGAAACATGTCAAGAACATGTCAAACGCGAGAACTCACACACAAAAATGTTGCGAGTAAAATGTAATTTTTTCAGGATTTCTCATACAAAAATGCATTATACTCCAGTAAATATAAAAGATAGAAAGTTGACGTCTTCGACAAAATTCATATTTTAATGAGATCAAAAGTATTGTCGAATACACTATATCGCTCTTTACTTCAAACAAAATTAGGATTAGTTGTAATTTTTTCACAGAAAACATAAAAAAGTTGTTGTTAGAAAAACTTTTTCCCAATAAAAGTGCCCATCTTCCAATGTATGGACGGCTCGTTGGAAATTATAAGGACTTTTCAGATAATTTTTAAAAAATACGTTTTTGAGAAAAATGAGTTCCAATTTCTTAAATTTTTTTTCAACGATTTTTTTCTTTAATTTATGCAAAGTATCTTAAATGACCCATGTGTGACATGTGCATCTCACATGTCATTCTCCTCATTCTTTTCATAATGCACTTCTAGCAGACCACACCAGTGGGAACATGCTGAGAAGGATATTTCTACGCGGCATCGAACCTTCAGTTCAATGCCTGGCATTTATGGCGACAAACAGAAGTGTCGCATTACTGATTTAATGAACCATGACGGTTACCAAGAGTACAGTCATGGATTTTTAGGGTTATGCTATCTCTCTCTCTTTCGCATGTACAACGATCGCTGATTGGTGATCGGGTACATAGAAATTTATATATCGGTGCTTCAAGTGTCTCCAGTAGGAGACTGTAACTTTTAAAAGAATGCAATAAAGACAGAATGTTTTCAACCTTCATTGAGTATAGACTTGTGATTACGAAGTCCGAATATAACACATGTCTTTACACCCACAACGTTTCACTGCTACCTGAGATGGTGCTGATAAGTTGGCATGAAATTCATCATACGATAAAACTTTTAAAAGTCAGTTTTTAGTAATTTTTTAGAATTTTGAAATTTTGGATTTTTCTATTTTTAGGTCCATTGAAACATAATTTTCGTTTAAATATACCTGTTTTCAATATGCAATTTTTTTTCTGAATTCAAAAGCATTGTACGGTGCAATTTTTTGATAATTTGAAATTTGGGAATTATCTAATTAAGTTTTGAGACATAGTACCGCTTTGAAATGTGTTCGTCATGTTTTTTTTTCTATTTATGATTTTTTTTTCATGATCTATCGTGGATTGAACTTACTATTTTTTCCAAATTTTCACCGCCTAGCATTTTTTTATTTTTATTAAATCGATAATTAATAAACTCGTGAATTTGAATTCATGAGACTAAACATAACAACATCTGATCTATTTATAGCATTATCCAAAAAAATCATAGCGTATGAAAAAAGTATAAAAGTATTTTTTCCATATTTTCTTTTCCAAGCTATTGAGAATGTCGTGAAAAACCAACCACGTTTTTGTCCATAGCTCTTATAGTGAACCATATAGTGATTCTAAAAATATATCTAATTTTCTATTTAGTAACAATACTTTTCATAGCGCTTTTTCATAGTGATAAGGTTTGGCGCTCTTTTTACGAATATATGAATAGAATACATCTATTATTGTAATATAATAAAATAAAAAAAATAAAAATTGTAATAAAATAAAAAAAAAATATTATTAATTTAAATCCTGAAAAAAATCACACATATCTAGAAAAGGCGTAGAAACACATTCAAATACGATTTAGAGTAGTACTGATTCTCTAAATCCCCGAAGAAAAATTCAATATTTAAAGACTTTTTCAGTACTCAAATTTTTGATGAAATTTTTTTTTGATAATATTTCTATGCTGAGAAATGTCCTACTTCATGCGACCAAATTACACTCTGTCCAACTTCTATAAGACCACCCTCAATATACTTCGTTGTAAGGTTGGGCTAGACTAGGGATATATTCATGTGAAGAAATAGGATGAGATTTATATAAATCGCATCAACCGTTTACATTAGCGCGAACTTATATAATGAATATATTCATATTTTCGGTGAATATATTCACCTCAAGTAGAACTGCATCCAACTTAAGTGATTTCTCATCAGTGAGAAATTCACCAGCGTTTACATATGCCTGGATTTATTCTATTCAAAGTGGTTATAGTAGGCTGTCAAAGAAGTCCTGCGGTATTTTTTTTGAATTTTCATTTGTTCATAAAATTAGTTACAATCATCTGTTTTAAGTCAAATATGCGCCGTTTTGTTCGCTGACTTGTTCCCAACGAGATGCCAACTTCATAATACCCCTGTTATAGAAGCTCGCTTCCTTATTGGCAAAAAACTCGGATAGCCAATTTTCACAGGCCTCTTTTGTGGCTAACTTCTGACTACCTACCTCGTTCGCCATGGACAAAAACAGGTGGTAGTCACTTGGTGCAAGGTCTGGACTATACGGCGGATGCAAAAGAACCTCCCATCCGAGCTCCCGGAGCTTCTGGCGCGTCACCAAAGAAGTGTGTGGCCTGGCGTTGTCCTGATGGAAGACAATGCGGCCTCTGTTTATCAAAGATGGCCTCTTCTTCATGAGTGCTACCTTCAAGCGGTCCAGTTGTTGGCAGTACAGGTCCGAATTGAGCGTTTGGCCATAGGGAAGCAGCTCATAATAGATTATTCCTTGACAATCCCACCAAACACACAGCAGAACCTTCCTGGCCGTTAATGAGGGCTTGGCCACCGTCTGAGCCGCTTCAGTGGGCTTCGACCACGACCGTTTGCGCTTCACGTTGTCGTAAGTGACCCACTTTTCATCGCCAGTCACCATCCGCTTCAGAAACGGGTCGATTTTGTTGCGATTCATCAGCGATTCACATGCGTCGATACGGTCAAAGATGTTTTTTTGCGTCATCGTGTGTGGTACCCATCGAGCTTCTTTGTGAATCCAAGCTTCTTCAAATGGTTAATAACGGTTTGATGACTTATCCCCAGCTCTTGGCCGATGCTACGGCTGCTACTATGCCGGTCTTTCTCGGCTAATTCAGCGATTTTGTCGCAATTTTCGACGACAGGCCTTCCGGAGCGTGGCGCATCTTCGACGACCTCTACACCAGAACGAAAACGTTGAAACCATCGTTGTGCGGTGGAAATGGAAACTGTATCGGGTCCATAAACTGCACAAATTTTATTGGCAGCTTGAGATGCATTTTTGCCTTTGTCATAGTAGAACTGTAAAATATGTCGGATTTTCTCTTTATTTTGCTCCATATTTGCGACACTATAACTCACGAACGACTTAACCAAACAAAACACTGTCAAGGACTATATTATTAAATACCTTTCCAACAAGCTATAGTATGACTCGATACAATGAATACATATAGAACTACGCGCTTACAACGACACCTCGCGGAAATACCGCAGGGCTTTTTTGACAGCCTAATATATCCCTCGAAGAAATGTATCATATATATTTTCACCCGTTTACATCTATTTTCGCGTGAATAAATCCATCTATAGCTATAGATCTCCCTAATATAAACCCGCCATTACACAAACAGTTAGAATTTCAACAAGATATTTTCATACATTGTTGAATGCTTAGAGTGAATTATTTTTAACGTCAATTTCGTCGAGTCTGTAGCGTGGTACTGGTTTCGACATTTGGAAGCCCCTCGTTTAGTTATTTTGAAGTTCAGATTCTACACCAGCTCACTTGTGTGAATCGGAGCCTCTCTCTTCTTTCAATGTATTGGATGTAAGGCAACGCGAGTGCCGCTCCTCTTTTTAGATTTGAGCAACTTGGCATAATGGGTGCTGGATGTGATTCGACGGCTGTGTTTTAGCCAAGACACCCAAATACCAATACACCCGAAAGACTCATGCTTTCCTTTTTTCATTTTTTTCGTTTGGATATTTCCCCCAAATAGCAGAGTCTTTCGGCGGAGGTTTTCTTGTTCTTGGAACCTCAAAAACCCGGCAAGCGATTCGATTTGAACTGCGCTCGGGAGGTTAAAGGTGATCGCCCGAGAATATTTGAATATGAGACCGATGTAGGGACAAGGGAACTTGGCATGACTTGCGTGATTATTAACTTCGTTAATAATTACGCAGTTCCGGTCCTATTGATTAGTACGCTGATCTGAGGACTAAAAATTATGTTCTTCCATTTCAACGTGGACCGTGGAAGAGGTCGGAGTGGTGTTATTTTCTTGAACCGCGAATTTCACAAAAGGTAGTTGGTGTTTTAATTATCGCGAGTTAGTTGTGCTCATTAGTGTTCTTTTTTTTTTCTAGGATTAACGCTGTAATGTCTTGCTGCCTTACCAACTAAATGACGATGAAAATGTTACTCAAACGTGAAGCAAAATACAGAATAAACAAAACGATAATGATTTTCTTAACTAATATTACAAACTACTGGCAAAAACCATTCTTTACTAATCACCTCGGATTCACTTCTCTCAAAAGCCTGCTCGTTCGATCTTTCAGTGCAAAAGGTTGCAAAACTTCACATACTTACACGCACACACAAACACACACGATGAAGGAAAGCACTCGTTGAAGGTACTTCCGGTGGTAGTTCACAGTGCAATATAAAGTGCCAAACTATAACTGTTCCTCATCTCCAGGCATCCTCATCTGTCATCCACCTGTAGCGAAGGCTCCATTGCAGAAGCCGTTCCATGCTCCTTCGCGCCACTATTGTTAGCTTTGTTTTGTTTCGCCCTCCAACTCACTCCGATCACAGCTTATCGAGTAAGGCTGTTGATATAAAGATTGTAAATCTCAGATCGAGGCGTATTCTCGAACAGGGCAGCCCGATTCTGGCCCTCGCCCTTCTTGACCCAGTGGCCATACACCCGAAATGCGCAGCCGTCGATGACCTTTCGCAACACCTTGATGCGGTAGGGGTCCCTGAGGGCGTCATGCCAAGTTCCCTTGTCCCTACATCGGTCTCATATTCAAATATTCTCGGGCGATCACCTTTAACCTCCCGAGCGCAGTTCAAATCGAATCGCTTGCCGGGTTTTTGAGGTTCCAAGAACAAGAAAACCTCCGCCGAAAGACTCTGCTATTTGGGGGAAATATCCAAACGAAAAAAATGAAAAAAGGAAAGCATGAGTCTTTCGGGTGTATTGGTATTTGGGTGTCTTG
This sequence comes from Toxorhynchites rutilus septentrionalis, assembly GCF_029784135.1. Classification (NCBI taxonomy): domain Eukaryota; kingdom Metazoa; phylum Arthropoda; class Insecta; order Diptera; family Culicidae; genus Toxorhynchites; species Toxorhynchites rutilus. Next base: position 71,485,214 of record NC_073744.1, read on the forward strand.
GCTAAAACACAGCCGTCGAATCACATCCAGCACCCATTATGCCAAGTTGCTCAAATCTAAAAAGAGGAGCGGCACTCGCGTTGCCTTACATCCAATACATTGAAAGAAGAGAGAGGCTCCGATTCACACAAGTGAGCTGGTGTAGAATCTGAACTTCAAAATAACTAAACGAGGGGCTTCCAAATGTCGAAACCAGTACCACGCTACATCATTCCCTGCTGAATTTTCGAAAATTTGATTGGCATAAACCAATCAAATTTTCGAAGGCGAAAATAGAGTCTCCCTTCGCAGAATGTTCACTAACATTTTCGGGGTCATATGTGGTCATCGTCAAACTGAATTGACTCATCCTCTATCTCCAGTATCAGATCGGGTAATCTGTCTGTAACTGACCATCAACGCTTTACAGCTCCGGTCTCCAGCGAAATGTCATGCGAACCACTGTAAAAGGTTAACTCTAAACGCCCATCAAAAATTACTGGCATTACAGCAACTAACTAACTACTGAACTGAGAAACAAGAAAAACTCGAAAATACATCAATCGATCTGACCTTCAAGAACTACTATTAGTTGACAATCCTATTCACACAAAATGAAGAAAAAATATACTCAAAATTACCCAAAACTATAACTAAAATCCTTACATCCTCCACTTCTCATTAATAGAAGTATTTCTGGAGATGTAAAAAAAAACGTACTATCGACCTACGTCGAAAAAATAACTCGATGAATATTGTTCATTCCGACCTCAGAACTTTACCCGAGTAAAAAGGAATGAAAACAATATCCATCTTAAATTAGCCCGACATTTCTTCGGATATGGAAGCTACTTTGGAAACTCCAAAGATTGCGTGCTTCCACCGAAGAAAAATCTTAAAGTTCGCCATTCTCAATCGTTGGCATGCTCCAACGATGAGATGACCTTTTTCCTAACAAAATCACAAAACAAAACTAAATAATCAACCAATCACACATTCACGCACCCCTCGCTTACAAGCGATGTACACTCATTCTCCCAATACACTCACACAAGTCACTCAAGCTATTGCCAACTAAACAGTGTTTAAGAAGTAAACAAACCGGAGCGATGGTTTGGTCAGTGAAGTTTGTTTTTTTTTTTTTTTTTTTTTTTTTTTTTTTTAATTTATGTGTTTCACACGGACGATTCCGTGTTTATGAAGAAAAAACCTTGTGAGCGATATGGACAACGATGGAAAAGGAAAGTGAAGATGGTGAGTCGTTCCAATTCTTAGGTGTTAAGCTTTTTTTTCTCTTTTTCTTTCCCAGATTAGGTTCGACAAGGGGAACAGCATCACCGATTGGACTGGATTGTTGCTGAGGAAACGATCCAAACAACGACGAAGGACGAGGATGACCAGGAACGGGACCAAAAAGGGACTAGGACAAAAAGGACGGAGGAATATTGAACGGGACCATTGGAGACAAATAATGAAGGAATCTGCAAAACGACTAGGACAACTCTTGGAAACCACAACTGAAGGAAAACACAGGAATGGAATGAAAATCATCAAAAGAAAACACAGTAATGGAAAAGGATGGAGGCTACTGAAAAGCCGGTAGAAAACGGGAACAACTGGATCTGGACACTGGTGAAACACAAGGGAAACACGGACAGGAAAATTTTCAAGGATAGGACACGGAATATGAGCTGGAGGACACAGTGACAAGACCAAAATCACAACGATAACCAAAATGTAATTATTCAATCTAAATATCTATTAATTTTTTACTTATTTTAGGAATTAAACTAAGGAAACTGTACCAACACGGATAACCTAATAAACTAAACGGAATTTCTTCGAACCAAAAAAAACAAATAAATAATGGAATACCGGAACGCCAAAAATGACGAAAAAAACAAAAACAACCGAAAAATATGGAATATAAACAAAGAAAAAACGTGAGTGACTATAACTTTTTAATGAATTAACAAACTAATCTAACTAGAATTAAGACTAACACTAGAAGTAAGGGTTAGGGAACTAGGAAAAAATAATAACTAACTACAACTAATATTTACAAATATTTACAATCCGGGTCGCTTTTCCCTACCAACTCGGTTCCGAAGGTCGGTCTCTTTCTTGATGTTTTCGTTGGGATTCCCGTTAGTCACTTCGGCTACATAGCTTTCAAATGCTTGATTCTACGGAATCACCCAGATCGAGAGGTTTATCTAGTCTCTTCTTCTTCCGACTGCTTTCAAGTGCTGAGGCGCTCTCCTCTTCGTTTCTTCACAAAGTCCACTACTGATTGTTTCGAAAATCATCATCAGTGCTCGCTTTACGCTTCGCGGTACCATGACCGCTACTTTGCACAGGTCATCGCTCCGACTCTTTCCTTTTCTTCGTGAACTTTGCTACTTTTTTTTTTTTTTGAATCATTGTGAGCTTTCAACCCAGACTTTAGGCAATCTTCCAAAGTCTCAACGATTCCTCAATCGATGGGATTCGACGTAGACTTTCCACATAGGTGTGTTTTCTATTATTAGTTCCTTTCTGAAAGGTACATAGCTTGAACATCAAAAAACACACACACAAATATGCACATAGGAAGACGGGGGGAGTAAATAGGAAAGGCGTCTACCTGTCGCAACTTCTATCTTGAATGAAAACAGGCCTATCCTGATTCCTTTGACCTGTGCTATAGGAACAATTTTCACAGGATCTTATAGTTCTACCCAAATTTCCACAGCCATAACAGAAAATTAATCTTCGTTCTATACAAATAATGCAATAACTTTGATTTATGGTTCGACTCAAACCCTTTCTGCTTAACTTCCCTTCCAATCGCCGCCACATTTTTTTCCAAAACATTAAGTTCGTCTCGAATATTAATGGACGAGCTGTACTTGCGTCCTGACTTCGCATCTGATTTGAATAACTTTCTCAAACGCCGTTGCTTCTCTAAAAGATCTAAACCGACCATATTCCCATCGAGTTGATTTCGTATTCGCAGTTCGTAATCAGTTTCCTCCAAGCTCAGATGTTCAGTACATGGAAACTCCATTTTAGAAAGTTCAAGTAGTACCACTAACTGCTGATACTTTATTTATTTTCAGGGTAAAAATGGCGTAGCTGACAGATGACGGTTTTTTTAAATTGCAAAAGTACAGAATGTCCGAGAATGCAGTGAATTTATTAAATGCTAAACACAATTTTGTGGAAGCAGTGACCGAGAAGGAGAAAATGCCCAATATCGTTTACAAGAAAAGACAAGGATGATTGTTTAAATTGCAGACGAGGATGATTATTTCCTATGAAGACTAGATGCGAGAGATTATTCAAAATTCTTTCTGAAAACATTTCATTATTAATTTTTATAAACGTTATAATTGTTAAAAGAAATCCTACTGAAAATAAACTAGAGACTATTTCTCAATATAATTCAGAAAAATACTAAATGTGTACCGGAAAAAAAAAATATTTCCACCCGAAATAAATTTTCCTGAAAACCTGGAAAAATTAATCCAATTTTCCAAAATAAATTTCTCAAAATTATTTTGCAAATGACCGTAAATGTCGTGCCAAAAACCACGTTGGGCGCCAAATGTAACCCGCGACGCCGGGGGAGCGCGCGAGCCCGTCGCTACCGGGGAATTTGCGCAGATAAGCGGTCGGCTTAAGCGCCACTCCCGTGAGGGAGACCGACCGCCGTGTTATTTTCCTTGCCCGGCAATGAGACACCCACTGAGGGCGGGTTTGTCCTTTTCTCCTCACCAACCCGGTTAGCTTCGCGACTTTTTTCCTGCACTCTCGGGAGAACCCGCGATATCGTTTGTCCACGAGACGTAATGCAGACACAAGGAAGTCTGGGTCGATCCCACTGACTACCACTTATGCTGAGGTCTCCTCACTGGACCTACTAATAATGATCTTCCCCTCAACTTCAGAGCTCGCTTCGGAGCGTAGGAGTGAGAGTGGAAGTAAACAAAAAAAGGAGTCTCCACCCTGACTCGTGACCTAATTAACACAAAAAGAAGAGTGAACGGGTTCGTCGGTGTTTAGGCCACCGCGAGCCAGTAAATACACATTTGTTTCTTAGACCTTAACATATAAATCGAACGGAAAAGTTTATTTTACACTACATTAAATATCAAAACATCTCTCACAACATTCTCAATCACTTAAATCAATTAGCTTCATCAACACTTCTCTTCTACATTGAACATTTAGTCAATCAGGAAAGAACAACCATCAACATAGAAAATTTATTTACTCTAAGAACATTAATCAAATTTCATTACTCTACTCTAATTTTCCTCCCAAGTCTCGATCTCATCACATCTAGGTTGAGAAGACGGCGCGCTTGCTATTTACTCCGTTAGGCTATTCATGAATGGCTTCGCTTATAGCGATTGAAATTACACAGTCATATGGAGTGAGCTCTCCACTGCATGCATTATTTGTGTGTGTATGGCTTTGAATTGTGTGGCTTTCGTGGTTAGTAGCTATTTATAGCGTTTTGCTCAATATCACTTATCCTACATGCGCATGTTAATAATGGATAAGGAAAAAAGGTACTCACTACCATGGATTTATGTGATTCGCTACGTCGACGGGTTCTACTCCTAGCTGGGCGTGCGATGAGCGGTCCTAACTTCCGGTTTACGCCTGTTGCGGCTGCCAGTATTGTTCGCGCAGCGCAGTCTTCGAACCAGGCGGAAAGGTTTGAGCCTTGGCTGGATTTTTGGTCAATTCCAACGTTGACTCCGTGGGGTCAGTAGCGGCGCTTCCTAAAGAGGTTACACGAAAAGCACACACAAGAACCATTCAAAATTACGCCACATGAGCCAAACCACAATGCCATTCTTACCTCCGGATGTATTTAACGGATGCACGGGAGGGTACAACTTCAACTTTGCCTAAATCTATCGACTATCCAGCTAACAAAATTTGAACAAAAAAAAAAAAAAAAAGAACACTAATGAGCACAACTAACTCGCGATAATTAAAACACCAACTACCTTTTGTGAAATTCGCGGTTCAAGAAAATAACACCACTCCGACCTCTTCCACGGTCCACGTTGAAATGGAAGAACATAATTTTTAGTCCTCAGATCAGCGTACTAATCAATAGGACCGGAACTGCGTAATTATTAACGAAGTTAATAATCACGCAAGTCATGCCAAGTTCCCTTGTCCCTACATCGGTCTCATATTCAAATATTCTCGGGCGATCACCTTTAACCTCCCGAGCGCAGTTCAAATCGAATCGCTTGCCGGGTTTTTGAGGTTCCAAGAACAAGAAAACCTCCGCCGAAAGACTCTGCTATTTGGGGGAAATATCCAAACGAAAAAAATGAAAAAAGGAAAGCATGAGTCTTTCGGGTGTATTGGTATTTGGGTGTCTTGGCTAAAACACAGCCGTCGAATCACATCCAGCACCCATTATGCCAAGTTGCTCAAATCTAAAAAGAGGAGCGGCACTCGCGTTGCCTTACATCCAATACATTGAAAGAAGAGAGAGGCTCCGATTCACACAAGTGAGCTGGTGTAGAATCTGAACTTCAAAATAACTAAACGAGGGGCTTCCAAATGTCGAAACCAGTACCACGCTACATCATTCCCTGCTGAATTTTCGAAAATTTGATTGGCATAAACCAATCAAATTTTCGAAGGCGAAAATAGAGTCTCTTTATTTATTGTGCTTAGAGTTTGTTTATTTATTGTGCTTCAATATGATAATTTCAGCTGTCCGGACCACATCAAAATTCATAAGTATTATCAATAAAAAAAATCAAAAAATATCGATTTACTTGTCAATAATTAGTAACCTTTCCATTTCGGTTCATGACCTGGGAAATTCGTCAGATCGGATTTCTCGGTATTTCCCCATGTCTCCGGAATTGCGACCTAGAGTTCATCAACCGTGGTGTACTGCTTTCCCTCGGCGTAGATTCTACGTACTTGGATCCCCCAAAGATCTTCAACAAGATTCAAGTGTTGAGAGCGAGCCAACCAGTCCAATAAGTCAAGTTTCCATTGCTTAGTTTCCTTGCTGGTAGGAATAGTGGCATTGTCTTGATGGATTGTGATTGTTTTGCGACGATATCTACGCAAAAACGGTAGGAGAGAGAATTCCAGAACATGTATGTAATACTTGCTATTCATACAAGCTATCTTGAGTTTTCCGGTTGCGCAGAATCCCGCCCAAACCATGCACAAAGTTATCCACAAAGTTCCTGGTTGAAAAATACTTTGCATAAGCAATACATCAATATTCGAAGCTGTACCGGTCAGCTTCGGTAGCTTGGTAATGTATAGGGAAAAAAATGATCTCCGAATTTTCAAACGGGTCTTTCTTAAAAATGTTGGTTTCCAAAAAAAACCCTATGCAAAAAATCAGCTCAATCTGACTTCATTTACTAGTGTCGCATAGCCATCAAAGTTTAATAATAGGTTTTCTAAAATACTATAAAAATGTGTTTTTAAAATCGATGCAAAATTCGTACAGAATTAATTGGAATTTTCAAAATTACCTTTCTACTACATCTACACACACCTATATAAAAATGTGTTCGTTAAATATTCCAAAAAGCTGTAGCTTCAAAATGAGGTACATCCCATCTTCATGCCTTGATTTTTCATGAAGATACAGCATTTTGAAAATCGCCTAAAAAATTCAACTTCGCACTCTGTTCCTTTCATTTTTGTACGAGTGTAAAACAATTCGGATGAAAAACTTACTACCGTCAAATCATGATATTTTTTCAATATATCAAAATACCATTGCTCGAACGTTTACCCGAACACGGCCGATCGTAACCAGGGGCCACTGTTTTCGCACTTATTTGGCAGCCAAATTCCATTCTTGCTTGAACGTTTTCTGAAGAAATCTCAGGTCTTTCAAAGTGAATCTAATCCAACAAACGTTGTTCACGCTCGAAGCACTTCCAAACCAATTGTCACCTTCTGATCGTGCTCGTGTGGCAACAGTGCGAAGAATCATTCTTTACCATGGCAAAGCGAGCTCTTACACACCGACCTATTTGTTTTTCCACAAAAATCTGCGAGATGTAAACGCTCATCTCGCCTTGACCATGGCGTCCCTTGACGCACCCTTATCGGAGCCAATATTCGCTGGCTGGGTTTTGGCTGGATGTAATAATTTCTCTTGTGGCTCGGCAGCGTTTTTGACGTAGGACTACGTCTCACATTAAGGGTGCCAAATCAGAACACAGGTCACGTTTTTATGAAATAAAGTTAACGTTAATAACTATTTTGTCTGCGGACGGGCTTTAACGATTTGCATACAAATCGAATTGGAAATTTTCTAAGATTTGTTTGATATGCTATACATTACAATCCCATAGTCTGTATATGGTTTAAATTTATGAAAATTGGAAACATTCCCATTTCCCCATACATTTATTCTGTCCATTTGTGTGCTTTCCCGAACAGAGCTGTCAATATCGGGCAACTTATGCAGCCGCTAGAATAGAAACAACAAAGGGGGATAGCGAAAAGAGAATATTTGCGAAGTAAACTCCACCCTTGCATAATAAGTAAACTGTCGCCAGCGTATAAGTATTGCATCTTCTCTGAGGAAAATTCTCAGAATCTTCCTGTGCCTGAAGCAACAAAGGTCGCTTATTCTGTTCGTTTTGTGGTTTATGTTTCCTCCGAGCTTCGAACGCTAGCGAATATTTCACATGAAGTGTGTTTCGATGTTTTATTCTTATCGCTGCAACTGTGTGCATCTGTTAGACGCGTGTTTGATGTTTGTTGAATGGCGATGCACGGATGATGCCTCTCGTTAAATACTCAGAATCGTTGCTTGTCGAAATGATTCTTCAAAACCACGCAAGCCATTTAACTTTTTCATGGTCCCCGGAATTTTTTTACTAAATAGTTATTTATGAAATTCCGACGTGTTCGCAAATAATACCCGAAATGATACAACCCCTCGATTTTTGACACGTAACTCTGGTTTATTGTAGGGTTCAACGCAATTCTCTTTCATCCATGATAAGAAAAAGCACACAGACTGTCGAGTTTTCGTTCTGTTGAAATACTCACATAGTTTATACCATTTTTGAAAGGGTTTCATTAGGATTCGGTGCGCCACTTCAATGTATTATTTTCACTGGAACTATCGCAGACTGACCAACCCTTGGGGTAATTCGTAGATAGCTTGGAGATATTTTGTTAACTTCCTGTAGCAACAACTTTCATTATCAGATGAAATCCAACTTAACCGATGCCATTTACGCCCAACTAATGAAACATATTTCCCATGAATGATTTAGTTGGTAAGATGAAAAGCCTGACCATTTCGCTAAAAGGTTTTACGTACTCTGCGTCCACTATACTGCATCGTATAAATAATCAATGCTCAACTATAGGTTGCAGCTGAAACGAAACCACGTCGGAAGTGCATTGCTGAGTGCTACAGTTATTATTAATGCTAGAAACGCATGCGGAATAACAATTATCTCCGATATTAGTGCTCCGTTTTTTCACTTTTCCCTACGGTCTACAGATACCCAAACAAGCTTGTCTTGCTCTAATGACTCCGGCGGTCAGTAGTGCTTCACTACTAAACCATTCGGCGCAATGAGGGCCCCCTCGACGAAGCCCATCCGTGGTGCGAGAGCGAGACCTGCTGAAGCCACCAGAAGTTAAAAGCGAAGGCAGAAAAAAGAAATTGACTTCTTGTTTGACCCAATTTGGCTCGCTCCACGTTTGAGTGATCCGAACGAAGTGTGGTGCAATGGGTTTACAACAGTTTATGTCTGTTTATATCGGACAGGATGATAAAGTATGATTCAGTACGAAACATGATCGACATGGTGAACCGCTAAGCATTTCCTGTGTGAAGGACTTAATTTACTATTTGGTTAATGGTCGGAAATAACAGTTGAATATATTTGTCTTCCACTATCTGAGGCATCGAAGGGTGATAAATACTATTCCCAGGAAACAGTTTAGGAGCATCAATCATTACCGAGTCTGCGGAGTTTGTTACCATTGAGGGTACTTCCCGGTGCTAAAGGGTGTGTCACATCAAATTGCATCACGGAAAAAACGCTGTAGAAATTTAATTTTTGGGAATTATATCTTCAGCTTTCGCTTATAATCAGATAAGAGTGTATAGATCACGTTGGTCATCCTTCACTGTCAATTTTTCGTAAATTTGGAAAAATGTCGTCGAACGAAATAGAGCGTCGTGAATTAATCCTGTGCACTCATTTCGAGAATCCGGACTTGTCACATCGGGACATCGGTAAGATGCTGGGAATCGTCCAATCCACGGTCAGCAGAGTACTAAAACGATACTTCGAGAACCTAACCATCGACCGGAAGGTGAAGAACGGCAAAAATGGATGCTCCGTCAGTGAAAAAGATCACAAGCGCGTAGTTAAGCAGTTTAGACGTGATCCGAGAAGTTCGGTCCGGGATGTCGCCAATAAGCTGAATTTGTCAAGTTCATTCGTCCAGCGGACCAAGCAGCGGGAGGGCCTGCGTATATACAAGGTTCAGAAGGCTCCTAACCGCGACGAAAGGCAAAACATGGTGGGGAAGACGCGAGCCCGGAAGCTGTACACCGAAATGCTGACGAAGCCGCATTGCCTGGTAATGGACGACGAAACCTACGTCAAAGCGGACTTTAGTCAGCTGCCGGGGCTGTTGTTCTTCTCAGCAGAGGAAAAATTCAGCGTTCCGGAGGAGATTCGCAAGCAGAAACTATACAAGTTTGCCAAAAAGTACATGGTGTGGCAAGCGATCTGCTCTTGCGAAAAGCGGAACGCCCCCCTCGTGATGACCGGCACGGTAAACGGGCAGGTTTACCTTAAGCAGCGCCTACAGAAGCGCTTACTACCACTATTGAAGCAGCACGAGGGCCCGACCATCTTCTGGCCGGATCTCGCTTCGTGCCACTATTCAAAGGACGTGTTGGAGTGGTACGAAGTCAACGGGGTCACCTTCGTGCCAAAGGAAATGAACCCGCCCAACGCGCCGGAGCTTCGCCCAATAGAGAAATATTGGGCGATTATGAAGCAAGCCCTCCGGAAGAACCCAAAAGTTGTCAAATCGGAGGCGGACTTCAAGAGAAAATGGATTTCTGTTCAAAAAAAACTACAACCTGACGTTGTACAGAACCTTATGGACGGGGTAAAGAGGAAGGTGTGAGCATACGGGCTTGGGCTCGAAGTATGAATGAAAAGAAAATGCCAAAAGTTGTTTAATAGTTTTTATTTTACTGTCTAAAATTTTCAAAAGGATCGGTCTACTGGGCGAATTTCTACAGCGTTTTTTCCGTGATGCAATTTGATGTGACACACCCTTTAATCGTCAGGTCCAACGTGCCATTTGAGGAGACGAGAGAACAAGTTTCCTTGTAAAGCTGGGTTGGGCGAGCGCGGTTGAGCTGAATGAAATCGAAGAAAATAAAAGTGAATGCTGGGATAAGTAACGAAACCGGAACCACGCGTCTGGTTGTGGGTCAAGAGAAGATTGAACATTACTTCTTTGTGAATTGAACATTACGTATTTGTGAATGGTTTGAAGTGTAACTAAATAGTTTTATCAGCTATTCAGATACGCTTCTGTTCATTTACATGGTCGTATTGTGAAGAATTTGAATGTAACGTTTGCATTAAAAAAAAGGACTTTTTTTCGGAAGGTGATAAAAAAAACTAAGGTGATAAAATTGAGTTTGATAAATTTCCCATGGAAGGTAATTATATTAGCTTACTTGCAAAAAAAATCTACACTGTCACTGCGTCATTGCCTGCAGCTCCGAGACCAGTGGACGGGACTTCCGCTTCCTGACATGTATGTCCAGTACCTGGCGTTATTTCACTGTTCGGCCGGTTGCACATCGCAAAGCGCACGCAGCGATGTAGCCGCTTCTCTCTCGATATTCCTCTTCAGCATCCTTTGGAGCTTGTTGTCGCTCAGGGTCGTCTGCCATCCTGATCCGGGCTTTCTTTCAATGCTCTGATTGTTGCCCAAAAGTGCCAACATGTTGTAGATGCCGAAACGGACGTATCCGGCGTCCACAAAGTGCCGCACGATGTCCGTTTTCGACGCGGCGGGGTACCCGCCGTTGTTCTTCTAAACGGAGTAGCTTCACGGTTAGAGTTCGACTGATAGAGCTGTCAATTTTTTTTCTGCTGACATGGGTTGACATGACATGGGTTACTATGATTGATGCTGCACGGGTAGTTTCGTCAGTGCGTGTGAAGGTAAACCCATGGACAATCGGCTATTTTAGTCCATTTTTTAACGCAAACGTTAGTTCCCATTGTAGATGCAATATTTTTTTGTTGAATCCATTTGAATTTGTATTCAAAAAACATTTTAGATTTCTGACGTAGACTACGTCTTCGATGTCTATTTAGGGGGTACTCTACGAAAAATTAGGGGTTTCTAATGCATATTATGCAATGCAAAATCGTTAGGAAATTCATTCAGATTTTTTTTCGGTTATAACACAAACAGTGAAGATAGTAAAACAAGTAACAGTTCGGGTGAAAAGTGTATAAGGTTAAACAACAAAAAATTTTTTTCGCAAAATTCAATTTTATTATTCCACTTAATTGCCTTCGAGGGCGACACAGCGATTATAGCAATCTTGCAACTTATCGATACCATTTTTATAGTACTCTTTCGGTTTTTCCTCAAAATAGGCCTCAGTTTCGGTGATCACTTCATCATCAGTCTTAAATTTCTTGCCAGCGAGCATTCTCTTCAGTTCTGCGAACAGAAAATAGTCACTGGGGGCCAGATCTGGAGAATACGGTGGATGCGGAAGCAATTCGAAGCCCAATTCATGAAATTTGCCATCAATACACGAAATTTAGATTTTTCCATTTTTTTTTCACAATAACAAAAGTCGCTTCACTATCAAAACTGTAACTTAACCTTATGAACTGTTAAACAATTTAGTAAATAAAGTAACAAATAAAAATGAAACACAAATTTCTGCATTACTCCAGAGTTATTCAAGTAAATGGAACCAAATTAGGCATGTTGAGGTTTTAGGATGCAATAAATATTTCTATGGTAGTTAGACTCTCCACCCCCCTCTCTAAGGAGGGACTGCCATACAAATGAAACACAAATTTCGACATTACACAAGAATTAAGCAAGCAAATGAAACCAAATTAGGCATATTGAGGTTGTGGAGGCAATTGAAAAATTTTCGGAGAACTCTGAAGTCTGTCTGTCTGTCTGATTCTTATGAACTCGGAAACTACTGAACCGATCAACATGGGGTGTCTGCCATACAAATGAAACACAAATTTCTGCATTACTCGAGAATTATTCAAGAGAACTGAACCAAATTAGGCATGTTGAGGTTTTAGGGTGCAATAAATGTTTCTATGATGGTTAGACTCTCCACCCCTCTCTCTAAAGGCGGGCTGTTATACAAATGAAACACAAATTCCTGCATTACTCGAGAGTTAGTCAAGCAAACGAAACCAAACTTGGCATGTGGAGGTTGTGGAGGCAATTGAAAATTTTCGGAGAACTCTGAAGGAAAAACGGAAAATTCAGAAAATTAAATTCCCATATATTCTACAATTATATAGTGACAAGTGCTGTTAGTCCATTTGATGTTTGCGCTAGCGAAATTGATCTTTGTTCGAAACTGGAAATGGATTTTAATGTGATAAAATGCACTCCTATATCTTCTTCTATCCATACCAAAAAAAGGATCGCCAGATGTGTTGATAAGAGCAGAACTCGAGGAAGGCATTGTCCGATTTAGGGCTGTCTTTATTCTATCATCATCTTCTTCTTCTTCAATGGCACTAACGTTCCTAGAGGAACTTCGCCGTCTCAACGTAGTATTACTTGCGTCATTTTTATTAGTACTTAGTTGAGATTTCTATGCCAAATAACACGCCTTGAATGCATTCTGAGTGGCAAGCTCTAGAATACGCGTGATCACAGTGTAAGTCGGAGGAAATTTCTTCGACGAAAAATTCCCCCGACCAGAACGGGAATCGAACCCGAACACCCGGCATGTTAGTTATGACGCTAACCACTCGGCCACGGGAGCACATAATTCTATCATATTTTCTGTATAAAACATTTATTCCATGTAACGAAGAAACATGTTATTTACATGTGGTTGAAAAATCTTGAACGAGAATTGTGTCTGAAAATAATCTGATTTTATAATGATGAGTTTTGTTAGAAATACTAGGATTTTTATATTAAAAAGTAAATTCAACGGAGACGAATAGAAGATCAATCTATGAACAGTTCTGCGATTGGACCCATGAACTTACTCATAGTAAGAAAACGTGAATGTTTGAAGGTATTGATAACAAAAAAAAAACAAATTTTGGCGGGACGAAGTTTGCCGGGTAAGCTAGTTCATTATAAAATCATTCTACAGGATGAACAAGAAATCAAAAAATATTTCACGAGTTGGTATTATGGTTTATTTGTGGATGTCAAAGTGGACTATTTATTGTCAAATTTCAGACTATCGTCCTGTTTTCAAATAAATATCATCTGAAATTGAGACCGACGCTGATTTTTGTACAAGCGCTTTCTGTTAATTGTGCTTTCGCTCTCTGGTTGATGGCCCAATGGAACGCTCAACAATAACGGTACAGGGCTCAACGTGTTAAGCAAGCCTGCTCCTCTAGTTGACCGCCAATTTTTATTAAGCTTCAAGCAGCTCCACAGCCTTAAATTCAAATTTTGTTTCCAAGTAAGATTTCGAAGCGCTTCTTGGAAGTCCCATTTCATGATAAACTGTAACACATCCAATGCAATCTAGTGATTGGCATCATTGAGGTTTATTTTAACGGCCTTAAAATGTCAAATGACTTTTAAAACGTTTAAGAGGTGCGTAAATGAGTGAACAAATGGGTTGCTTCGAAACTGACATCGATTTATCGAGATGGAATCGACCCGTTTTGATGTCGGACTACGTCTTTCATTTCTATACCGGGGTGTAAAGCCAAAGTTTCGAAAACGAAAGCGTAACGCCGGAGACCGAGATTTTGAGCGTTAATCCCGAACGAAATGGTATGATAAACACTTTATTCGAAAGATAAAATGTCGCGTTATATACTTGTTACTTTTTCATCCAAAAACTTGTTTCACTAGCCTTAAATTGCTTCCAAAACAGGCTATTGAAATCACCAGTCGGTATATAAGCGAGCGCAGCTCGGAAATCCACTCAGTTATAATTGAACAGCGATTGGAGCATGTTGTCGCTGTTGTGATGCCACAAACGGTTCCGCTTGAGACATCGGAGCAGCCGCCACACACACATACACGCGCGGAACTATGTTCGTTTGGTTGCCATCCAGCGTCGAGAAGATTCCGGAAAGATGTTATCGTTGCTGGAAAATAATCTGCCTGTTCCCCTGGGAATTGAAAAAAAAACATTCAAGCGAATGAGTTTATTTTAATGTTTTCTATTCATTTAACACTGCAACCAAATATATTTGGTTTTGTAATTGTTGAATCAAGTGCAATGAACAGGTGGTTATCGAGTTAGCATTAACCACTGGTGGGCTTCAAGTATCGAGGAGAATCTGGAAAGATGTTATCGTTATCGTCAAGTGCAATTAGCAGGAGAGCTTCTGAAGATTATTCTTTGATTTACTGATGGGGCATCAGTAGGATATTTTCGTATCTAATATTGGATGCGCGCGCAACGGAAAATGTTCATAATCAATCATATAATTTTCAATCGATTATTGCTCAGTGGCTGAAAGTCTCAAACTCAGAGAGTTCGTTCGCCTCTAGTTTGCCTTGCAAATTGCCATCGTAAACCACACCTTCTCTCGATTCAATCACGGACAAAAAGCATACTTAAGCGACACTCTGGTGGTGAGACGCATTCATTTTTCGTGAGGACATCTACAAGACAACATCGTTACTGAACGAGCTGAACGAGCTGGACGAGCTGGACGGCCTGGACGGTGAGGGATCGAGGGATTCATTACCTGGCCTGACCTGACCTGGAACGCATTCAGTTTGTTTGGAACTGTGAGGGCGCAGAAAAGCCGATCCATCAGAAGGAAAAGAGAAGGCGACCAAGAGAGTATCAGCATCGAAAAATATCGGAGACATCGGAGCAGCCGCCACACACACACATAAACGCGCGGAACTCTTTTCGTTTGGTTGCCATCCAGCGTCGAAGAGATTCCGGAATGGAGTTATCGTTGCTTGAAAATAATCTGCCAGTTCCCCTGGGAATTGAAAAAAAAACATTCAAGCGAATGAGTTTATTTTAATGTTTTCTATCCATAAAACACTGCGACCAAATACATTTGGTTTTGTGATTTTTCAATCAAGTGCAATTAAAGGGTGTGTCACATCAAATTGCATCACGGAAAAAACGCTGTAGAAATTCGCCCAGTAGACCGATCCTTTTGAAAATTTTAGACAGTAAAATAAAAACTATTAAACAACTTTTGGCATTTTCTTTTTATTCATACTTCGAGCCCAAGCCCGTATGCTCGCACCTTCCTCTTTACCCCGTCCATAAGGTTCTGTACAACGTCAGGTTGTAGTTTTTTTTGAACAGAAATCCATTTTCTCTTGAAGTCCGCCTCCGATTTGACAACTTTTGGGTTCTTCCGGAGGGCCTGCTTCATAATCGCCCAATATTTCTCTATTGGGCGAAGCTCCGGCGCGTTGGGCGGGTTCATTTCCTTTGGCACGAAGGTGACCCCGTTGGCTTCGTACCACTCCAATACGTCCTTTGAATAGTGGCACGAAGCGAGATCCGGCCAGAAGATGGTTGGGCCCTCGTGCTGCTTCAATAGTGGTAGTAAGCGCTTCTGTAGGCACTCCTTAAGGTAAACCTGCCCGTTTACCGTGCCGGTCATAACGAAGGGGGTGCTCCGCTTTCCGCAAGAGCAGATCGCTTGCCACACCATGTACTTTTTGGCAAACTTGGATAGTTTCTGCTGGCGAATCTCCTCCGGAACGCTAAATTTGTCCTCTGCGGAGAAGAACAACAGGCCCGGCAGCTGACGAAAGTCCGCTTTGACGTAGGTTTCGTCGTCCATCACCAGGCAATGCGGCTTCGTCAGCATTTCGGTGTACAGCTTCCGGGCTCGCGTCTTCCCCACCATGTTTTGCCTTTCGTCGCGGTTAGGAGCCTTCTGAACCTTGTATGTACGCAGGCCCTCCCGCTGCTTGGTCCGCTAGACGAATGAACTTGACAAATTCAGCTTATTGGCGACATCCCGGACCGAACTTCTCGGATCACGTCTAAACTGCTTAACTACGCGCTTTTTCACTGACGGAGCATCCATTTTTGCCGTTCTTCACCTTCCGGTCGATGGTTAGGTTCTCGAAGTATCGTTTTAGTACTCTGCTGACCGTGGATTGGACGATTCCCAGCATCTTACCGATGTCCCGATGTGACAACTCCGGATTCTCGAAATGAGTGCACAGGATTAATTCACGACGCTCTTTTTCGTTCGACGACATTTTTCCAAATTTACGAAAAATTGACAGTGAAGCATGGCCAACGTGATCTATACACTCTTATCTGATTATAAGCGAAAGCTGGAGATATAATTCCTAAAAATTAAATTTCTACAGCGTTTTTTCCGTGATGCAATTTGATGTGACACACCCTTTAGCAGGAAAGCTTCTGAAGATTATTCTCCCCATCAGTAGAAAATTTTCGTATCCATTATTGGATGCATAACAAAATTCATGCAATTTTCCAGCGATTATTTGCTTTCTACTCATATAATGCTGCGACCAAATACATTTCGTTTTGGATTTTAAATCATGTGCGATCAACGTAAGACCACTTCTTTCGGAAATTTATTAGAGGTGCAATGAAATGAAGAAGGAATTACTGCCCTACGCGCATTGACAAACGATGTTTATTCATATCTTACTGTTGTGAGATAGGATTAACGAACGCAAAAATTATGTAGACTGATTTGATGCAACATATATTTTGTCATACAAATCATATCACAATACAAGCAATGTATTATGTATTATACATCTTTTGTGTGAATGCTTCTTTTGCTGAATATTGTGCCTCCAAAGTAACGCTCTCGTTTTCGAAACACCCCCTCCAAAAAAAAACAAATGATAACTAAATCAAAGATAGTCCTACGTCACCCTTGTGGTTATACCACAGATATAACCCACTTCCTGTTTTTTTTCTATCCCAATTTATTATTTATTTAGGCTTATTGGCATTTTTTAAAATTGAAATTTGTATTTAGTCTTCGATTAAAAACACCGCACAGACACTTATGAACTAATTCCTAATCTAAACACATTTTGGACATGTAAAATTGGTCATCAACTTCGTTGAATAAACGGCAACATATATCCAATGGGTTGTTCTGTCCATATTGAGACTGATGAGTTTGTAGTCGGAGAAGCTCAATATGTCGGGTTTGTCTTAACGGTGCGTGAAAATTAATTTTACCAAGTAGTTCGGCACAGTCGATATTGTTGGAGATTATGTAAAAAATTAAAAGTCGTTGTAGAATCATTCTCCTTTTTTTGAGCGTTGGCAAATGTAGGAATTGGCAGCGATCTTTGTAGGCAGGAAGGTGTATAGGATCGGACCAAGGTAACTGGCGAAGAGCGTAGCGGACGAAACATTTTTGTACACTCTCAATCTCCTTATGTGAACGTTATGGAACGGCGCCCATACTGGAACGGCATACTCTAGTACACTGCGAACTATAGAGCAGTATAACGTTTTCAGGCAGTACACGTCTTTGAAAGATATGGTGTTCCTACGTATGAATCCCAACATCGAGAAAGCTTTGGCGATAGTTAAGGATACGTGCTCCGTGAATCTTAATTTATGATCCAGGTATACACCGAGATCTTTTATTGTGGTGACTCGTTCAATGCTCGATGATGAAATTTTGTAGCGGAAAGTAATGGGTGAAAGTGACCTCGAGAATGTTATAACATTACATTTCCGTACGTTAACATCCATGCCGATTACGATTACTTACTGGATGGCGTGCCGGATGTCACACCATCCAGTAAGAACTTCAACATCCGACTGAAGTGCGCAACAATCCAACATAGACGTTATGCTGCGAAAAACCTTCAGGTCATCAGCGTACATTAATTTCGGAGATTTAATCGATCTGCAAAGGTCGTCGATGAATAAAACAAATAAGAGTGGGCCCAGGTGACTTCCTTGTGGCACTCCTGAAGAAATATCAAAAGATGCGGATTGTGTGTTCCCAATGCGTACGAATGCACTACGTCCTATCAGATACGTCGTGATCCACCGGGTAAGCCAACCAGGAAGGCCAAGCCTTTTCAATTTCTCCACGGCAAGACGATGAGGAACCCTGTCGAATGCTTTGGCCAAATCTACATATATCGCATCCGCTTGTTGTCGTTTTTCGATTTTTCCAATGATATTTGAAACATAACACATTAAATTCGTTGTGGTAGAGCGTTTCCTAACAAAACCATGTTGTTCCTCGTAACTGTAACTTGTGTAACTGAGCCGAGTTTTAATCGTGTACATGTTACTTGTGTATGGTTTCTAAAAAAAATCCTCAGATTCGACTTCCTTGGGATGCAGGACATCCTTCGAATAGTGGCACGGGGCTAGATCCGGCCAGAAGATCGTTGGGCCCTCTTGTTTCTTCAACAGAGGAAGCATACGCTGTGTAGACACTCCTTGATGTATGTCTGCCCATTTACAGTCACGGTAGTCACGAACGGCGCACTGCGTTTGCCACATGATCATATGGGTTGCCAAATCATATATTTCTTGGCAAACAAACAAACGGCGAAGAAGAGTAGCCCCTGAAGCTGCCAGAAGTCCGCCTTGATGTAAGTATTTTCATCTATGATGAGACAATGAGGCTTCGTCAGCATCTGGGTGTACAGTTTCCGAGCCCGTGACTTTCCTACCGTATTTTGTCGTTCGTCATGATTTGGAGCCTTCTTCGTTTTGTACGTATGCAATCCCTCCCGGTTCTTGGCTCTCTGAACGAAAGATTTGGACTGATTCAACTTTTTGGTCACATCCCTGACCGAAGCATTGGGATTCCGCTTTAACGCTCTCACGACACGCTTGTGATCCTGATTACTAATAAAACATCCATTCTGACTGCATTTTTCCTTCCATTCGATGCTCAGAGTTTCGTAGTAACGTTTAATCACACGACTTACCGTTGACTGCACGATTCCGAGTTGTTTTCCGATGTCCCGATTTTTTTTCTAATGAAAGGTTTTTCAACCTTTGAGCGGAAACTGAGTTCAAGTCCTATTAAATCTACATATATTCGTAGAAAATAATGTTGCCAACAGAAAACACCCAATTTTATTCCTGTATTATAGTGACATCCAACACCTTTTGACGGGTTCGTCGCTTCACTCCCATGTCGGGACAATGTCAAGAGTGAGAATCGAACTTTAGAGTAAGATGTATGGATGTTACCACTACGCCAGATCGCCTCCATTGAAACATGTAGTTGCCGAATACTCCCTGTTAACATCATAGCAACTAGGCAAGCCCAGCGAAAGCTTATAAACGCATCTGTTACGAATAAAAAGTCTTAGGTCTTTTAATTCCTCCCAACAAATATTTTAACACGATATTATTTTGAAATGAGCCCTCAAAGAGTCAAACTGCGTTGCCAAAGCATATGCATAACCCAACATTGTATAGATCCATCCAACTGTTGATCGAGTCGAAGTATTAGTACCCCTTTTCTTTAGGTCACACAGGTTTTTCACAACTCTAAATCTTAATCAAATGATAATTGACATTATGAACAACTGATATAATTGTTCCATCAAATGTAATTCAGATATATTATAGTGTTTGGGCGAATTCCATGGTTCAATCAATTGAATGCGCACAAAATCGCATTAGTGCAATCGTTAAAAATTATCGCTCATTCATTCAATTATCGATTAATTCAGCTAATTAGCCAGAGAAACCGTAAAAATATAGTGTGGAATTAAACCATTTGCTGAGTTTGTGTAATGCTGGTAACGCAGACAATATATTTTTGCGTTTACGAAAATATTAGAAACTATGTGGAAAGGAGTGCGTCATAAAGTTGTTTTTTCTTCTTTAAAACACTTTTACACAAATATTTGGTGTGAATGGAAAAACATTAATTTTATTCATTTTGCAAAAATTTCGACACCAAGCCAGATGGGCACTTCCCCGTATCTGCAAGACATGGTGCAAGGTGCTTTCACTTTCACGAAATCATCCCAAACATTCAGATCCAAGGTCGTTGACAGTCCTCGGCGAACCGAGTCACGTAATCGACCTGTTCTCAGCGATACAATTCAAAAGCTTTCGGTTGAAAACGAAACTGAAAGGGGAGAAAACTCCCAGCGATTGCTCCAGAGATGCGTCTTCCCGGGCGGAAAGCAACTTTCACCTGCCGAGCTCGATCATCACCATAATTGAGCCGGGGAGGCAGCAACAATACCAACAGGTTTACATCCATTCTGTGAAGTAACGTCAGAACTACGATCCCGTGCGCTTGGTCCGCAATTAACAACTTCCACTTGGTAGGGACAGGGGCTTAAAGACCGCTGGATAAATGTTTTCGGTTTCAGTCCATTTCTTGTCCGTGTTGCGTATCATCATCGTCGTCATCATCACTCCTATCGCCTTCTGCTTTGGTGAATATTTTCTGGAGAAACGCGGGAGACCGAAACCGGTTGTTGTATATCTTCTACCTATCCATACATTCGAACGGCAACAATTCGAGGTGAGAGCACAAGGAAATAGGAAAGAGGCCGCGTTTACGAGTATACATATACTTTACAATTACCTTGACCCATTTCTTGGACATTGAAGCATTCCCACCATCTTGAGCAGCAGATAACGCAGGAATGAAAAGCGGAGTGTAAAAACCACCTTAGAGACCTCGTCAGTTCATTGACTCCACCCAGTTGGGCTGACTGTGGGTTATTGTGTAAACGGGTTATCGATCAGTACGGAAAGGGGTTTATTGATCACTTTAATTCGGGAATTGAGCTGCAAAATTATCGGATCATTTGCCGGCATCATCAGTTAGCAGGCTCGATCAATCGATCAGCATATCAGATTCAGCTAAAATTAACTTAAAGTGGAAAATTGAGCTGAACAAAAAATCCCACGACCATTATCATTCATTAGATTCAAGTATTTCGGCCAGTATGTCGAGGGGGTCGTTCCATATTCTAGTTGAGAGATCTATTTTATAAGTTAAGATTAAAGTTTTTAACGTTCTGTCAAAGCAAATAAAACATATCACAAATTTGATAGCAGGTATCATTGTGTAATAGGGTAGGTGTACCAATTATAGAGGAAATAGGTCACCAACATATAGAAATTTGCGAATAAATATTCTATTTTAGTTCAAAAGTATACTCTTTCTTGCAGTTTGAACTGTGAAGATTTTCACTAATATTTCGATGACGAATTGACTAAATTATAGAGAAAAGATGTTGTACCTATTATGATAATAGTTTTCCTGGAGGTTCGTAATAAGTGTACCTATTATTGTAATAGTCGGTGTCACATGGTAAAAGTATTAATAGGATTTAAATAATACTTCAATAATAATTTTTAAATAACACTATGCTTCTAAATATTATTCCTAGTATGCAATACTATGTCGTTAATTCTACACTCGACAAAAAATTATGGTAACGGAGCGCCAAGTCGAAATGTTTAAGTGATTTTAGAAATGCTGTAACTTCGTGAAAAACCAACGCATGAAGATGGGATATACGTAATTTCAAAGCTTCTAATTTCAAGTTTTGAGATGTAGTAATTGAATGTTATTGTTTGTAGGTGTAGTGGATAACGATATTGGAAATAAAATCGATTTTATCTGTTTTTAAAGATTTTGAAGATTAACACTGAATATTATTAACCAATTCAATAGTGAATCCAAATAACCTTATCAATCAGCATTCATTCGATTCCATGAACGCTCCTGTAGGTCATTTGATAGAATGTTTTGATAGAATGAAAAATTCCACTTTTTCTAAGAATTTTTCAATAATGCGATTATTCCCAAATCGAAAGGCAGTTTTGAAAACTCCAATAAATGCTGTACAAGGCTCATTATTTATTATTATTATTATTCGAACCCGAATAAACATACATCTCCCACGCACGATTCTTGTTTTACGGATCGTGTAATTTATAGCTTGATAGTTTTTGTTTTTCAGAGCAATATACATACTCTGTGAAGGATGAGAAGAGAAGAGAGAAATAAAGAAAAAGGAGTCGATCGTCAGCCACGCAGTAGGGGCAGTCGTGTCTCCCGCAGTTGTGTTTTTCTTATTTATTAGGAAAGAAAGTGCCCGAACCGCGCGGGGCGCTTCACGATAACCACGGGCTTGCAGACAAATTTTGCGCCACATAATTTAAAAATGTAAAGAACAACTTCAAGGTTGATAATCTGAGAGAGGGCTCCTGAAAAGGTCCTGAAAAGATCCTATGGTTTTGCCGGTGGATGGTTGGCAAGTTTTTTTTAGCTTCTTGTATGCTGCCTTATTTTGATAACTACAAATGCAAGCGAGTAAAAGCTGCCGCAGCTTACATGTATCTGCTGTGAAGGTTTCTCCAGGTGTCCTGATTTTGCATCCGTGATCGGAAACACATTCTGAGTAGGAACAAATGCAAGCGAATAAAAGAAATAGCGTGTGGTTACTCGTAGGAATCACATGGAGCTTCGTGTAAATACTCAAAATTAAAACAAATCAACCAAACCAAAAAAGTAGAAGAGTCTGAGCCTAGGAGCACAGACGTAAGTTTGACGTAGGACTGTGATTGTTCGGAACAATTGTTTGTTTAATGTAATTCTTTTCATAGTTTAGTAATCTATTGTTTCAACTCTTTTGAAACTCTAAATAGTGGCCCTGAATAGGGCTGTTTTTTATATGTACTGATATCCCTCAAACGGGTTGTGAAAATTGAAGTGGTAAGATGTATCTTCCGCAACTCCATTGTCCAGAATGTTCGAATTTCCCGTTTGAGCATCCAACTCCAGCACGGTGGATCATAGGCAGCTTCAGACGTCTGTTATGTGCTGCCTAACACCACTTGCGCTTAGCAGTCAAATGTTGTAACATTTCGACTTGTTCAACCAAACATAAAACAAAATTAACATTTGACAGGAGATTCAACTGACTAACTAAAAATTATTATTGAATATCAGTATAACACATAACAGGGTGGAATGGTAGACGAAGTATATGTGGGTCGGTAAACAAAAAATAATGTCGTCATTGACAACATTGAGTATGAAGTTTATGAGAAATGTTGAAAGTACTCACGACTTCGTGATGTTTTGAGACAAAATGCACATGAAAACATAAAGCTGTTTGATTTTTGATGGATAGATTTGCGATTTCTTTCCATTGTCTTACTATTAGTCTTATTCTATGTCATCGGGAGTAGTAACTTTTTCGGCGAAATTATGTTCGTTTACAGACTATATTTCACGTCACACACACAAAAAAAAATTAAATAATGATTTCATTCTTTTGAAATTGCAGTCATCTCACTAACCCACTAAGCCATCAACATCAACCTTATTCCTACACATTAACTGGTTGTCTAATTTATTTGATAGAAAAAATATTGCACACAATTTTCCGTTGCATACAAAATTCACGAGAACGAAGTAGAAATAAAGAATGCATAACACATGATTTACCTCCGCATCCGCTCGTAAAACATACCTTTTTAATTGTTAAATTGCTCACATAATAAAACATATTATTTCCACCGTTGATGTCTCAGGCGAAAAAAAATGCTGGATAAATTTGCCTTCTAATGGTATATACACTCGACAAAAAAATAAGAGGAACAGAGAGCAAAGTCGGAAATTTTAAGTGATTTTTGACATGCTGTAACTTCGTGAAAAATCAACGCATATCGATGGGATGCGCATCATTTTGAAGCTACGTTCAGGTATTGAAATATTTTACGTACATCTTTTTATCTTGGTGTGTGTAGGTGTGGTGGGCAACAATATCGGGAAGAAAAGAAAAATCGATTTCTCTTAGTTTTTTCAAAAATATTCTAGACTAACACATTTGTTTGCTAACTAACTTAATAGCAAATCCAATTAACCTTACCAACCAGCTTTTATTTGGTCTCGAGAACGTTCCTGTAGGACCTTCCCACACAGAGATATATCAGTTTGAATGAAAAATTTTTTTGCCTCGATTTCAAAAAAGGGCCAAAAACAGTATTTTTATAGTACTTTACAAAATCCACTGCAATCCAATTCTGCAAATATCGCAGTAAGTTCTAATGTGATTTCTCAACTGATGGTATCAATATCTCAGAATCTACTCGATCGATTTGGCTGAAATTTTTTATCAGTATGTAAAAATGAATGATCCAAAACGTTTCATAGCCGTTTTTTAATATCTCATTTTTTTTTATTTGTTATGAGCTTCTAAACAACAATTTTTCATGAAAAAATACTCATTTTTAACGAAAAATAACCACCATTTTGGCAATTTTTTGAATTTTTAAAAAACCCCTATGTAACGCTTTAGGTATTGTCCTAAAGTTTCAAATATTCCTGGAATTCCCTCTGCGACACCAAAATCATATCTCAAAAACGAAAAAAATAGCATCTCTGATATCGAGATATGTTATGTTAAAAGTCCTCAGCTCTCAAAAAAAAAAAAATATAAAAATATAGTCCAAAGCCATGAAAACAATAAAACACGACTACAATCAATAATTACAATAAAATTAAATCCATTGGTTTTGCAAGTTCAACATTTTTTAATGAAAGGCTAGCTCATTGGTTTCAATTTTGATATGTCAATTATCTTCATTTACTTTAATTCTCCATTTTTTAAGCCACTTTTCCACGACCGTTATGTGTTCCTGGAGATCCCGTGAAGCAATCGTTCTGTTTTTGTGACTGCTGAGAATAGCTGTGTCATCTGCAAATGTTGTAGTCATTAAGTTCCGCGCGGTCGGGAGATCAGCTGTGTAGATGAGATAGAGAATTGGCCCAAGAACACTGCCCTGTGGAACGCTCTGTTGATAGAATTTGGTTATACCGAACATGAAACTTACTTCTCAGTAGGTAAGAACGCATAACTTCATATATTTGTGGTAGCATATGGATGGATGCACATAGCATAACATAATTTGTAGGACTTACGGTGAGAAATGTAGGTGAATAAACTTGGTTCACCTTCCAAAATTACTCCATGTACCTTATTTTCTCTATCACTTCTATATTCTTTCACAGCTGCGCTTTTATGCATCTTCTATTAAAATAATTAACGATAAATCGATTGTTCATTCGCTATCCAACTCTTGACGAGTAAAGTTCAGTGTCGGTATTGTGCGTTGCCACTTTTGCTATTGTGCTATTGGTACGAGTGAATCGTGTACGAGTGAAGGTCATTGCTGTCCGCTTTCGACCTGACCTTTTGTGAAGTGGAACGAAGGAACAAAGGAAGCAGCGCTCTTGCAGCGAGCCGGATTCTCTTCTTCTTCTTCTTCTTCTTCAATGGCACTAACGTTCCTAGAGGAACTTCGCCGTCTCAACGTAGTATTACTTGCGTCATTTTTATTAGTACTTAGTTGAGATTTCTATGCCAAATAACACGCCTTGAATGCATTCTGAGTGGCAAGTTCTAGAATACGCGTGATCACAGTGCAAGTCGGAGGAAATTTCTTTGACGAAAAATTCCCCCGACCAGAACGGGAATCGAACCCGAACACCCGGCATGTTAGTTATGACGCTAACCACTCGGCCAAGGGAGCACAGCGAGCCGGATTGCAGCTGTTGAACTGATTCGGCATAACGGGATCGCCATCGCGTGACTGTCGCAAACGGGATTCATCATCACGTGGCTGCGTAAGCTATTCTTGCGCTATTGTGTTGTCTCCGTAGCGCGTAGCCTCTGTCTCTCCCTGATTAGGACAGTAGAGCGCATTATTGGAACAACTTATATATTAAGGTACACATATTTATTATTAATATTATTATTCAATTCATTTGTTCATTTTTTGATATTATTATCATAATTTTTTTTGCAATTTTTTTTTAAGATTATTGTTAAAATCAATAATAATTTAGAAATAAGGCAGAATTTTTTGTAAAATGGAGAATAGTGGAGGATCTCCAGAGATGGAGATCTCCGATAATGAATCTCATACAAGATCTGGGAAAAAACATAAACGAGTCCCTCATAAGGAAGATAATTCTTCTGGGGACGAATCCGCTCATCCTACCAAGCCCCCCTCTAAGAAAATTGCAAGCCTCCCTTCTCAACCCACTGTTACTTCCACTCCCCCTCTCCCATCATCGATTTCGCTTCCCCCTTCTGATGCTTCCGATCCAACCCAATCCTCGTCCTCGTCCTCATCCTCGTCCTCGTATTCCCCCTCTGTTGTCTCCGCTCCACGTGTCAGAGTTTATCCAGAAGATGCACCTGGAACTGGCCCTTGGGTTGTTTTCCTCCGGCCAAAACCGAAAGGAAAAAACCTTAACGTGATTCAGATCATGAAAGATCTGGCCAGATACACTTCTGTATCTGAAATTCGCAGGGTTAGACCGAACAAATTGCGAGTTGTCGTGAATGAACGGAAACACGCAAACGAGATTGTTGCTGATCAACATTTCACTCTCGAATATCGAACATTTATACCCTTCCATAACGTAGAAATTGAGGGGGTGATAACTGAAACGGGTCTGACGAGCGAACAAATAAAAGCAGAAGGAAAAGGCAAGTTCAAGAAGCTCCCCTCAATGGAAGTGAAAATCTTGGACTGTCGCCAACTCGGGAAACTTTCCCATGATGGGGACCAAACTAAATTTACGCCGTCCGACTCGTTTCGAGTCACCTTTGCTGGTGCCGCCCTCCCTGACTACGTTATGGTGGACAAATTGAGACTACCTGTGCGACTCTTCGTGCCAAAGCCCATGACTTGCAACAAATGCAAGTCAGTTGGTCACACTTCAGATTATTGTGCCAACAAGGAGCGCTGTGCCACTTGCGGAGAGCAACATGAGGGGAAATCCTGCAGTGCGACTGAGCATAAGTGTCCATATTGCGGAGGATCCCCACACGCGCTCTCAGTTTGTGAAAATTACATGAGTCGCTGGGAGAAACAGTAGCGCTCTTTGAAGGAACGCTCGAAACGCACTTTTGCGGATATTTTAAAGGGCGCTTCTCCACTGGCCCTACAACAACAACCAATCAACACACAAAATGTCTTCGCCACGTTGCCCGTTGACGAAATAGAAGCGGACACAGCTAACGGGGGCATACCGTTCATTTTCCAAGGGAATCCCCGGCGCAAAAATGTGACCACTCCCAAAGTTCAAGGACAAGCCCCTCCGGTGATACCCCCTGTTAGCATGCCTAAAAAATCGAGTGCAGCGGACAAGCAAAATCAGGTTCCTCCTGGTTTCCGTGGGAATAATTCACCTTCGAATGGCCCAGCACTCGAGGGGACATCAAAAACCCCAACTGTCCCTGTTATTCCGTCCAGTTCATCTTCCCAATCGGGATTTATAAAGTTGTCTGACCTTTTGGATCAAATCTTCAAGTGTTTTAATGTTTCCGACTCCATCAGAACCATTGTCATCTCAATGCTTCCAGTATTAAAGACAATTTTGCAACAATTGATGCAAACATGAAGTTTTTGCTCTGTCCGAAACTTGGCTTTCTTCGCGAGATGATATCTCTTTCCACGATTTTAATATTATACGCTTGGACCGTTATGATAGATACGGAGGGGTGCTTTTGGGGATCAATAAGTGCCACTCATTTTTTAAAATTGACCTTCCACCTATTGGAGGGATCGAAGCTGTTGCTTGTCATGCAAACATCAGAGGCAAAGACCTCTGTATTGTCAGCTTGTATTGGCCTCCGAGAGCTGCGGTTAGCCGCAAACAACTTGATGACATGTGCTCACTCCTTCCTGAGCCACGATTGATCTTGGGAGACTTCAACTCTCACGGAACTGCCTGGGGGGAACAGTACGACGACAATCGTTCATTGCTGATATATGACCTTTGTAACAGCTTCAATATGACCGTTTTGAACACTGGGGAAACAACACGTGTACCTAAACCTCCTGCTAACCCAAGTGCTCTTGACCTCTCGCTTTGCTCGAATTCACTATCGTTAGATTGCAAGTGGAATGTAATTCAGGATCCCAACGGTAGTGATCACTTGCCAATCAAAATTTCCATCACCATTGGGTCGAATTCTTCTGAATCTATAAACATGGCATATGACCTCACAAGACACATTGACTGGAAAAAATATGCGGACGGGATTGCTCTAGCCATCAATTCCAGAGATGGTTTACCTCCATTGGAGGAGTATAACTTCCTTTCTCGTTTGATCTATGACAGCGCGGTTCGCGCTCAAACGAAACCCATCCCAGGTTCCACCATTTCCCGAAGACCTCCCAATCTATGGTGGGATAGCCAATGTTCCAAGCTTTATGTAGAAAAATCGAATGCATTTAAAGCTTTTCGGAAACGTGGAACCCCTGAAAATTTTCAAACGTATTTAGCCCTTGAAGATCAATTTAAAAACTTAATCAAAGGGAAAAAACGTGCTTATTGGCGAAATTTCGTGGGAGGTTTGTCACGAGAAACGTCAATGAAAAAATTATGGAAAGTGGCTCGAAACATGAGAAATGGCTCTTCAACGAATGAAAGCGAAGAATATTCACATCGATGGATTTTTAATTTTGCACGGAAGGTTTGTCCTGATTCCGCTCCTGTGCAAAAAATTGTTCGAGATATACCACAAGGTAGGTGCGATCTTGATTCCGAGTTTTCGATGGTAGAATTCTCTCTTGCTCTGCTCTCATGTAACAATTCTGCTCCGGGATCGGATAGAATTAAGTTCAACTTGCTGAAAAACCTCCCTGATGTGGCGAAACATCGCTTGTTGAATTTATTCAATCGGTTTCTGGAGAATAATATTGTTCCAGATGATTGGAGACAAGTACGAGTTATAGCTATTCAAAAACCCGGAAACCCCGCGTCCGACTTCAATTCGTACCGCCCAATAGCAATGCTGTCTTGTATACGGAAATTGTTGGAGAAAATGATCTTGTTTCGCCTTGATCGATGGGTTGAAACGAATGGCCTACTCTCAGATACACAATATGGGTCCCGCAGGGGCAAGGGGACGAATGATTGTCTTGCGTTGCTTTCTTCAGAAATTCAAATGGCTTACGCCGAAAAAAAACAAATGGCTTCAGTATTCTTGGACATAAAGGGGGCCTTCGATTCTGTTTCAATAGAGGTTTTGTCGGACAAATTACACTCTCGGGGTCTGCCGCCTCTATTGAATAATATGTTATATAACTTGCTTTGTGAGAAACATTTGAACTTTTCTCACGGAGATTCGGCAGTAAGTCGGGTCTCTTACATGGGCCTCCCCCAGGGCTCATGTTTAAGCCCCCTTTTGTACAACTTCTATGTAAGCGACATCGACAATTGCCTTACACAAAATTGCAGCCTAAGACAACTTGCAGATGATCGAGTGGTGTCTGTCGTAGGACCAAACGAATCCGACCTGCAAGGACCCTTACAAGATACTTTGAACAATTTTTCAACCTGGGCCATTGGGCTAGGGATCGAATTCTCCACGGAGAAAACAGAGATGGTGGTTTTTTCTAGGAAGCATAGACCAGCAAAACCAAAGCTTCAACTTTTGGGTAAACCGATCACTCATGCTATGTCATTCAAGTATCTTGGGGTCTGGTTCGACTCCAAATGTACTTGGGGGGCCCATATTAGGTATCTGAGTAAAAAATGCCAACAAAGAATAAACTTTCTCCGTACAATTACCGGCACCTGGTGGGGAGCCCACCCAGAAGATCTTATAATGTTGTATCGAACAACTATTCTCTCAGTGATGGAGTATGGCAGTTTCTGTTTTCAATCAGCTGCCAAAACACACCTCATTAAACTCGAGCGAATTCAGTATCTTTGTCTCCGTATCGCGTTGGGATGTATGCCCTCAACGCATACCATGAGCCTCGAGGTTTTGGCAGGCCTACTCCCACAAAAAGATCGCTTCAATTTATTATCTCTTCGGTTCTTCATCCGGTGTAAGGTCATGAACCCATTGGTGATCGGAAATTTTGAGCAGCTGATCGAGCTAAATTTTCACTCCGGATTCATGAGTTCATATCATGAATTCATCTCCATGCAGGTTGATCCTTCTTCGTATATTCCCAACCGTGTTTGTTTCCCTGACTACATCAATTCCTCTGTGCATTTTGATCTGTCCATGAAGCAAGATATCCATGGATATTCAGATTACCAACGATCGAGGATCGCTCCAACGATCTTCGATGAAAAGTATGGGGGTATCAATTGTGATAATATGTACTTTACTGATGGGTCCACTATAAACGAGTCCACAGGATTTGGAGTGTTCAACGATTTTTTTAGCACCTCACACAGTCTTCCGAATCCTTGCTCAGTGTATATTGCTGAATTGGCAGCAATTCATTGGGCGCTGGACAGCGTCGCCTCACGACCTGTTGAACACTATTACATTGTAACGGATAGTCTTAGCTCTGTCGAAGCTATCCGTTCAGTGAGGCCGGAAAAGCACTCGCCGTACTTCCTTGAGAGAATACGAGAAATTTTGAGTGCTTTATCCAGACGCTGTTATGTCATTACCTTTATCTGGGTCCCTTCACATTGCTCCATTCCGGGTAATGAGAGGGCTGACTCATTAGCAAAGGTAGGTGCAATTGAAGGCGATATTTATCAGCGTCAAATCGCCTTCAATGAATTTTATTCTTTAGTCCGCAAAAATACCATAGTTAACTGGCAACGCAAGTGGAATGAAGATGAATTGGGCCGGTGGTTTCACTCGATTATCCCTAAGGTTAGCCTCAAACCGTGGTTCAAAAGTCTGGACTTGAGTCGGGACTTTATTCGCACCTTCTCCCGACTCATGTCCAATCACTGTTCGTTAGATGCACTACTCTTCCGTTTCAATCTTGCCAGCAGCAATCTCTGCGTTTGTGGCCAAGGTTATCACGACATCGAGCACATTGTTTGGTCGTGCGAGGTGTATCTGGTCGCCAGATCGAATTTAAAAAACTCCCTTTGGGCCCGAGGAAGACAGCCCAATGTGCCGGTGAGAGATGTGTTGGCTCGGTTAGACCTTGATTACATGTCCCATATATATGTTTTCTTTAAAGCTATAGATCGTCGTGTGTGATTGCCCCTACATCCTTATACCCTCCTTTCCTTCCTTTGCGGGTAATTCGTCCCCTTGCTATAAATAGTAGAATAAGTTGAAATGTAAATACACTATAGATATACGAATAGATTTATAAATTGAGTGTTCATCAACATTGTTACAATTTCCTTATATCCCATCCTTCTCCTAAAAATATGTCACCCTCCTAAACTCGAGTACACCGCGAGTAATCGGTTTTCCACCATATTAACCATAGATGTAAGAAAATTGTTTATATATATAGTTTTAAAATTATATTTAAGAATTCGGCTCCTTTAAACTTAAGTAACTGAGCCTGTAAAAATAAACGAATTAAAAAAAAAAAATCGATTGTAAATCAACAGCTCTCATAAGGGAAGAAACACCGTATGTTTATGAGTTTCAACAACATATTTTAACCAATTCAATTACGACGGTTTGCATTCATAACGATTGGAAACATAATATAAATAAAATACACATTTTGCTGCAACATGAAACAATGAAAGTTGCACAACCCCATAGAGTGACAATTCAACTCGTAGCTAAATTCACGAATGAATTGGTTAACCCTTTCGCTACGGCGATCCTGTGTGTACGAGCGTCTTCTATAGACGATGTCAGGTGGCCAGTGTGTCGTTCGCCATGCAAACGATAAAAGACGGGAAACAGTGTATGAATGTAAAACATGTAATGTAGGATTGTGTGTCGACCCTTGCTTTAAAATTTATCACTGTGAATTAAGACTTTAATTTGTTATTGTAAAGTGTAATTTTTAATTTTAAATACATTTTTATTGATATTTATTGCAAAATCTTCCAATATTTTGTTGTATAATATTTAAAGAACCATACGATCAAGAAAATGTCTTGGCTCCGAGGAGCTCCATTCAGCCGTATCACTCCGACGGAGCACACTGCCATAGCGAATTGGTTAAATCATGTTGCGGAAATGTGTTAACATTTCCTGATTTGATACATGTCAATTTTATTTCACTCGATTGCGAGTAGTTGCTAACATTTGCTCAGCAACTCTATAATGCATCGGTAGCAAAATATATTTTTGCAAAACAGAATGACCAGCACAACTGCAGAATGCACAAGCAAAGTCCGAACGGTCTGAGGCGACAGTTCACACAGTTTATCATGCATGAAAGACACGAGAAACAACAGCTTCACCAAATTCAATAGACAACGTCTGCAGACTCGGATATCTCGGATGATGTAATCCTTATGTTGCATTTTTGCTACCATGCTGTCTATATGACCCAATATTGCATGATCGTGAGAAAATGCCCCGATGCCGCTATCATTGTTTCGAAGAGGTGTTCATTTCTCAAACTGTTATTAATTGTTGAGAGAAACGTTCGTTGTGATTGACTTGGCGAATTGGGATATTTTCCGACGAATGTGGAAAATCGATGGAAGGAAAACAAAACATATTGTCTCGTTTGTATCTATTGTTCCGCGAAAATGGGACAATACCTAGCAAAAAGGTTATTTATTGGTAGTTTCCTTAATGTCTTGAAATATGTGTTGAATGGCGCCAACCATCTGAGAAGTTGAATGTTAACTTCATAATGAATACTTGTGATTCGTGCCGACAGTAGGTACTCATATGATGTAAATTTGTACCTTAGACTCTACTCATTTAACATAAAATTTTCAAGTTTAATGGTGTCCCTTCTGGTCGGACACGACGATCTGATTTACCGGAGCTTACACCAACAACGCATCTTCTTCTTTGTCATCGAAACTAGTGCGGGAATATGTACCACAAATGCATTAGGTACAAGTGTATTATTGCATTCCCAGTAGAATTGCTTTGAAAGGCATGTTTGTTTACAACTATCAACCAATCTGCAGCTGTTTCGAATTTGACAGATAATTGATACAGAATCGACCCCTCTGTTTGCAGGTCTCGTCTGAGGTTCGCACCATTTTTGAGTACAGAAAAAAATGAACAAATATAGACTTGCAATATGGCTGATTAAATTTTTGTTTTGAATTTGTATATGAATTTTTGTTAAAAAATTATACTTTGGGAAAAAAATATAATTTCGTATATAAACTTATTATTATTATCAATGTGAAGAATGTTTTTTCTAAATGCTAAAATAAGGACATATCTTTGAGAACCGTCCATTTACGTTGGAAAACACCTAACAATTTAGGATCAGTAGATCTCAACCAACTCAAAAAAAAGTTGATCTTTCAGCTGAGCTTGAACAAAATAACTCAAAATATTTTTCAAATTCAACTTTCATGTTCGATTTCCATTCTACAACTTGCGACAAGAGCAACGGTTCAAGTGACTAGTTCCGATCACCAATGCCTATGCAACTTTAAGTGAAAATGCGTACGTTAATCAGGTGCTTCGCTGGCGAGAATTGAAATCAGCTGCGATTTGCGGTCATATCCTCAATTCGGCGGCAGTGCCTGTGTACAAAGCGCACCACACCTATATTTGTCCATCGTGAATACTCCGTTGGAACTGAGACGTTCCACTGTCACCCTCACGCTCTTTAAGCGACTGTGTTAATCAGCACTTGGTGCTTTTTTTTTTGATCGCGAATCCAACATAGCGGTAAATATGAAATCGATTTGCCTTTTCTTTGTTGGTCGCAGGCTGGAATTTGGTTTTGAAGTAAATATTTTATTTGTTCGTTTTTGGCTCACGGGACGAGTGGAAGAAGGAGCAAATATATAGCGCCAAATGGAGATGCGAAGGTGGTACACATGTGGGCCAAAATTGTCCTACTTTTGCGTAAAATGCAGCTGCGAAACGTCACGATACCGCCTCCTTGTGAAAAATGTGTTGATATTGATTCGTTAAGACGACGACCGTACTCGATTCAAAAGTGAAAGCTGATAGCGTTCTGTTGTATTATTGCTTCATTCGAGTTGGAATTTCACAAAAACTTCTCTTTCATAAACATTATCAACCCAGACCTGTTCTTTAATCTAGATCAGATGTTCCGCCGCCCTGTGGAGAAGCCTTTGATTTTAATGAGGAATCAGAACGAGAGAGATGTGAAAAAAATACGAGCCGTTGGAGTTAAAGTTTAATTTATTCGGAAGCGAAGTCGTGCACGTAGCCAATCAGTAGACGCTCTGATCCTCGTTATTACCAAAAGGCTAGAAAAAACTGCAAAGGCAATGTAATAGTATGGGGATTTTTTTTTGTCCACTCATTGAATCGATTCCCGCAGAATCTTTTTTCATTTGTTGGTACTACTGTCAGCGGTCTTAATGTCAATTTTGAGCGTGATCTGTCATTGTAAATTTGATACAGCGTCATTACTAGTTGAGGGGCTTAGAATAAAAGGGGTGTAAGTGATTTGATCGATTTCTCTACATCGACTCTCTCTTTTGGTCATAACTTAGCTGCAAATACATTCCCAGCTGTATTTGACAATGTGGAAGATAGGTCAGAAGCTCATCTATCAGATTCTATAGCAAACTTAAATTGGAACGTTTTTGCAGTTGAGTTATTTACTAAATAAAAAGTTGATGAAGAGAAATCGATCAAGTCACTTACACCCCTTGCATTCTAAGCCCCTCAGTTAACTTTTTCTTTGCTCGGCGATGTTGATATGGATGATTCGTCATATTTCAGTAGATGTTTCGGGCATGAAAAAAGTCACAGCACGACTTGTACCAAAAGAGCTCAATTTTCTTCATAAATTTCATCGCAATCAAGTGACTGAAGACATTCCTGAGCGATCAAATTCTGATCCAACGTTCATCCAATGCATGATTACTGGCGACGAGACATGGGTGTAACTTTTTCCTATTTCAGAAACTCAAATTACCGCTTCGTGGGACCCGTTTTGGTAACATTGAAGACATAAAAACGATTTCACTGCGTGAACTGAA
The DNA here is from genome assembly GCF_029784135.1 of Toxorhynchites rutilus septentrionalis. Classification (NCBI taxonomy): domain Eukaryota; kingdom Metazoa; phylum Arthropoda; class Insecta; order Diptera; family Culicidae; genus Toxorhynchites; species Toxorhynchites rutilus. The sequence continues at coordinate 71,520,286 of NC_073744.1, forward strand.
GACACCTGAATGTAAAAAGAACATAAAAAGTGTTTCAATTGGAAAAGTGTATTCCTTCAGAAGGGGCCTGTTTTGGAGGCGATAATATAATAAAATTTAGATTATACATAAAGCATTTCCTTTAAAATCACAAATCCCCGGTATATATTTGACAGAATGTATGTGGTTTTTTAATTCGACTACAAAAATATGTTAGTGTCATTCTGCAAAAAAAAAACAAAGTAACTTGGTTGTAATGTCGAGTCTCGTTTCGATTAAAAAGCATTTGCGGTATTCGCTACATTTGTATTTTCCTTGGCAAAAACGGTCGAAGCGAATCATGTGCTTCGTGAAACTTATGGTGAACATGCTCCAGCATCACTATCGACAACAAATGATAAATTCAAACATTTATGGATTGATTAAACATTGAATGAATATAGATGAAACATTAAAGGGAAAAATACCGGAATGGGCCCGATGACACGGTAAAATTATATTACAGCTGATAACGCAACGGCACACACTTAGTTTAAATTAGTTTAAGTACTAATGTCATTGGGATGGAAATCATCTGTTGACAAATACAAAGAAATTCAGAACACAAAAATACGAAATACACCACTAAAGCCGTAAAGGACACAATGAAAATTCTTAACTGGGAAATGTTATCGCACCCGTCGTCTTCTTCAGACCTGGTCCAATCATATTATTATACCTTTTTGCTTCAGTGGGACATGCACTTGCAGAACAGCACTTATAAAGATGATGAGTAGGAATTGTTAACCGGTTTCACCGGTAATACCGGGTCATTTTTCATTACCGAATTACCGGTAATTTTAAAATCAATAACCGGTAATTTCGGTAATTTCCATTTTTACATCATAAACACATTTTCTTTTATGCCACTTTAAAATATTACTCGATATTATCAAAACAAGATCGAAAAAACACATCTGGCAGTGATCCGCCGATTCCGAGCTTCAGTTCAAACTGCATCCTTTATGAAGCTGACGTTGGATTGGAATTTATGCTAGAACAGCTATCGGAGCAACCATCAGAAATCTCGAAGCAGCTGTTTGAAAGTACTGCTGAAAAACGTTTCCTATATGCAGATTTGTTCGCGTATATGAATAATCATTCTGCTCGTGGTCGTGACACATTTAATGATGATGATTTAATGACGTCTTCTATCAAACATCACGGACTGCATCAATCAAGCAGGCATTTGAAACCGTTCGTGACTAGGTGAAATTTGACGATTATGGTATTGATTCAATAGTTGGAAAAACAGGAGGGAAAATTCTGCTGAACGATGCAGAACCTGCAGAACAGTTGAGCATCAAGGAAAAACTTGAACGACGATTACAGTAAACAAAGGTATTAACATCCACCTCAAGCTCAACGTCTTTAATCGGATTGATGAAAACCCTTAGTCAAGATTTTTCGTACAGAGGGCATCAGAGGTAAGAACGTGACAATGGTATTCGATGCTTTTCGCACTGCACGCACAACATCATTGGACTCTGAAGTGCGTTTCCTTTTTCTGGAAATTTCATTAATTAGATCCAACCTAGATTAGAATAGGACGAAATAAACTTTTTTTGTGTCCTTAAGTTTTACGTTAACCAACAAACTAAGTAGTAAAAACTTGCAAAATGTTATTTTGTAAACAAATCTTTATCAACAAAAGCCGTTCCTTCAATAACATTGTTTATTTTGAAGTATTTTTTACCAATAATTTACCGGTTTTACCGGTAATGAAATTTTCATTTCCGAATAACCGGTTATTGAAATTTTGGCACGGTAATGCAATCCCAAATGATGAGAAATTGATCGGTGATTGGTTTTAGTTGAAAAACATAATTTAATTGCAAAGTGTAAACCAATATTGTAGATATACATTTTGCAAAATATTTGTTTACATTTGTTTACTTGTCAAATGAGGAACTAACAGTTCATGTTGACAATCTGTGATTGACTTCCTGTAGTTTCTTTTATGTCAAAAATACAAAAATACTCTGTCATTAACTGTCATTAACGTATGAGTCCAATTTTTATAAATATCTAAACAAACAGCTAATCGTGTTTCACAAAGAATTATTTTTCACGTTAGTTAGTTTTTCGCATTCATTTTTTTAAATTTATTTATTTCTAATTTTTTGATATAATTGCGCATTTTCATTTCTGATAGAACTGTGCACTGCCCTTGTGATACCCGCCATCAAACGTTACACACCCCATCAAACAATCAAGCTATTAAGTTTGTCCCAAAATATGGTCATCTGTGCTTCATAATTGCTCGACACGGCTAATTTGTGCGAAATTGGGGACGATTTGGCGGATTTAGGATATTGTCGATGAAATCCACTTCAATGTCACGATACCATTGAACCTCCCGGCTGTAGTAGCAACTCGCCGAACCAGGCAAAAATGGCACAGATGCTCTGCGTGCTTTTATAAAAAGCAGCACGCGTTTCCTGAGGCATTCTTCTTTTCACAACTTCGAACCCATCGTATTGTTGGAACAAAAGCCTTGGTTTTCGCTAGACAGGTGCAAACACCATTCCAAATCACGAGCTACCGAACAAATCTATCCATAAACGCGAACTTAAATCTGCTGGGGACATCTCCTCGTATAACAATTATTATAAACCTCAAATTATCTATCATGCATTGTTCAAAATTAAGTTATGAATTTCAGTTTCCTTCAATATGACTGTGAAGACATTTGAAGGCACTTTTTCGCACCATGTGAAAACATCTGAAAAAATCCACTGGCATCCATGGTTGAAACTCAACGAACGCAGAAATTGAGATGTCAACAGCGATTGAAGGGAAAGGTTGCCGACACACAGAATTGATTTCAGCGAAAAAATAAATTCATAATCAAATTTGCACTTTAGTGCCATAATACGTATGTACCAAATAAGCAACTTTCTTTTAAGTAAACGGGCTGCGGGAATTCACATGAATGGATAAACTTCATAATACGATATAAAACTGCATTCTTTCACTTTTCATTATTTCGAAAGAGATTTTATTCAACGCCACTATTTCTCAAATTGCACTACCCACGAAAAATACTTTTTGAGTGAAAATGAACGTACGAAAGAAATATAATTATTTTTTATGTTTTCGGACTTTATAAAAAACCTTTTTTTTCATTAAAAAAAACCAATCACAATATTTATTCCATCCGATTCCATATAAAAGGCAAAAAAACAGGATCATCAATAATACTTAAATGAACATACTTCGGGTATCGTGCACCTGAATTTGGTCTTCATTGGACACTTTACTGAGACGCTGTGGAACTTCGAACTGCTTGGTCAGCTGATTAAATTTCGACATCCAATACACATTTCACATTTCGTGAAATCTGTAACTATAATATTCTAAATATACCAATCAGGATTGTATCATACAAATAGAAAAACTACCATTGCTATTTGGCACAATATTTTGGTGTTTTAACTACAGCAGATTTTCGCAAAGGTTTTGAAAGCAAAATGCACTTGAAAAAAATACTTCAGTGACTCCCTTCGACCCAGGTTTATTCTATCCACGAATACGTCAGAGCATCACATGCGGTAATTTCGACGATATTCAACTGTTTTGGAATAACTGGTGAAACGCTGCACGCAACACGGTAGAACTTTTACCATCGGAAGAAGGCACCACTGTCGGAAAATCCTTGTAGCGGTCATTGGCCCTATCGCCACAAAACATAAACGCGTACGGATTCTAAATGGACGATACTTTGTCATTTTGTTCCATGTATCACAGATCGTATCAATGGTATAAAGGTATAAAGTAACCACAACAATATATAGAAATTCAGCCGATTTAAGCAGATAGATCACACCTTTCTGATCCCACCAGCACCTTCGAAATTACCGGACCTCAACACTATCGAGTATCTTTAGAGGGAAATCAAGAACAATCTGAAGAATAAAAATCCAGGGAACAAAGCGGAACTCGAAACAACGATTACGGAGATCTTTGAGGCACTTCCGTATATAGTGACCAAAATTTCTAGCCTCGTCGCTTGCAGGAAGTGCTGGACGCCAAAGGGGGCCATACCAAATACTAGGGGATTAATTTTTGTTATCAGTTAACATTTCTGAACTGATTTCAATTTTCTTTTTAAGAAAAACTTTAACTGTACACTCAATTTTGCAACGTCAGAATCGAAGATGTTTTGTTTGTTTTTCAAATATGAAGTAGAAATGTGACCATTTTAATTTTTTTCTTATCACTACATGAGGGTGAAAAGGATTAATTTTACGATGAATATGAGTCGCTTTTAATTATTTACTTTTTAACCCCGAAAAACTTAAAAATAATAAACCAACACGGGGTGTGTACTTAATTTTACGATTAAAAAACCCCTAAAAAACTATTAATAGGAAAATTGGATACAATGGTTATTTTTTTACTGCCAATATTTTCCAATCATTAATTTTGCAAACACTTCGCCATCACATTATGGTAGCGCGTATGCAAATAAATGTGCACTTAGCTATTGTCTTCCTGATTGCTTCGCTAGTTTCACTTGATAGTCGGCGGTTCAGCGGTAGGCATTGTTCACAACAAGAGATGTACGCTCACTGATGAAGCTATTAAACAAATCACCTTGATAAGATATGCTGAATGTACGATTCTCCCACGGAAGTCATCGCGTGTGCTCGTGTGATTTCCTTGAAAGTGTTCGTGGTATTCGGAAGAAATCTAATGCCTCAGCATTGCATTCATCCTAGGAAGCATCCTCCTGATTTACCAAGGCCTGATTCATGTATTCATGATACGATCTGTTATCATTCACAGTGATCGTATCGGTAGGATCGGGAAGCTTTCGAATAATGAAACCATGTGATACACGATGTATAAAAGATGAATATTTTTGGATATTTTCTATGATATCATATATGATATATTCCAAAATGTGTGTTCTTGTACAATAGTTGATTCAGTGATTTTCCTAGGAAAAACTTTTTTTCAGAATAATAAAGTCCCTTACAATTTTCTTGGTTAAAAACAACAAAAAGGTCTCAAAAGAACAGCATAAATTCATCGAACCATTCATGCTAGAGTTTTTCAATCGTATTTGAACAGTTCAACGAGTAAAAAACTTCAATCTCTTCGTTCCTTAAGCATACATAGCTTCTGGGCCAGCTCTCATTGTCTATTCTGCTCCAACATAAGCTTCTATCCTGCAAAAAAATATAAACGCCAAATAAATACGTCAAACCGAAGAAATTGAAGCGTCCAAATAAAGCTCGGTTCGGATTTCTGAGCAACTCATTGAATTAATTGATACTTAACGTATGCGTTAAATAAAGTTGACAATTTTCAAAGATGTATCAATTTTTGTTTATTTGGATCAGTTTTTGTTTATTTGCACAAAGTACAAGCAGGCTTGCCAACTTTATTTAAGAAAAACAGGAAGAATGGCAGCTTAAAAATTCTACCCTCCAAGAATATGTTTGCTTTCTCCTCGAAAACTGTTCGAGGTATTTTTTATGCTGTCCATAGAATAGAAGTTCTTGTCCTTGACATAATGTTGCAGGGATCTGAGCCTGAGCCCTGATGGGACCCGGCGCCTCTCATATTGTCTAATTTTGGAAGTGCGTTCTGGATCGCTGTCTTTAATTTGTACAGTTGCAAGCAGTACTTGTGATAATTTATCGACTGGTTACTTGGTAGATGCTCATAATACAGAATTCCTTCCCAATACCACCAGTATGACATTCTTCGGGTAAAAACGACTTTGGATTAGTCAATGGTGGCTCATTTCGCTCATCCCAATTTGTTCGACGTTCAACATTGCTGCAAAGGATCCCTTTTCATTTTTGCATAGAACGGTATTTTCGTTGATCTTATGTAGCGAATCGCAGATGGAAATGCAATCCATGAAAGGTTTTTCGGTCAAATTGTATTGCCATATTCTTGGTTTTCTATTATGAATGATTATGAATGAACCCAAAAACAAGGTTAAGCGTGAAAGATTATGCAGGAACGCCAGACTTTTTTAAATGCACGCAATTCAAATTTTGAATATGTGTTTGAATGCGTAGAAGAACATTACATATTCTTATACGGTTTTTGATTTATATGCACTAATATATTATACATATAATATATCCAAAATGTAAATCTGTCAGCCTCAAAGTAAGATTTTGGACTGAGAAAAAAAAGATCTCACAACCCTATACTCATTGTTCATTTATTCAATTTGCGTTCACGGCATTGAGCTTCGTGTTCCGTCATCGTGAAGCGAAAATCATAATAGAATTCAGGTGGAATAAACGCACTTGAAGAATAAAAATTACAAATGAAAATTTCCTTTTCCGTATCGATAATGTATTCTACATTATAAAGCTACACGTTTTTTTCGTAAATGGTTGTCATGGTTAAACAAAAACTATATCGGATAATAATGCTATATTATAATGATGAGATTTTGTGGAAATATCAGGAAATTTATAGACAAATGGTTAACACGTTAAGCCCCGATTTTTCAGCGCATCAAGAGCGTTTGCACAATATCAGTGTCGGTCCCAGTTCCCAAAGATACTTATTGTATAAATAGAAAACAATCAGAGATTCGACTAGAAAGTAGTCACATTTTGTAAAACATTCGAAAACAAACCGTATATATTTTTATTTTCTTATTTTGTAACTGTCAGTCCCAGTCAGTCAGCGCTTTCCTACCAAAAAGCTCAACGTCGGCCTCAAGGGACCGACGCTGGGCTCAACGTGTTAAGTAAAAGTTAGAACTACGCGATTTATGCATTCTAAAAACATGAACATCAACGATTGAAAACCACCTTCAGGCGTACCATGCTGATAGAGTATCTTCCTTTCACGCCCACTTCAAGCTTTCATTAATGTCGACAGGGTATTTCGTGAACGCGATTCGGTTCAGAATAGATAAATAATAAACGAAGCAATGATAAAACATTATACAAGCTCGGAGAAGAGAGATCTTTGATGTAGGCTATCATGACAGTTTCCTTTTCATCCAGGAAAACTTTGTATATTTATTTCATTTTGATAAAGTAAAAAGTAAGGTAAATGATGTTGATTTGTCCAGTCGAAAATTTGATCTTGGTTTGTTTTTTTTTGGATGCTCTAGTTCAGTCTAGTTAAAACAGGTATTCAAATGCTCCAAAACATGTAATGTGCTCCCTTGGCCGAGTGGTTAGCGTCATAACTAACATGCCGGGTGTTCGGGTTCGATTCCCGTTCTGGTCGGGGGAATTTTTCGTCAAAGAAATTTCCTCCGACTTGCACTGTGATCACGCGTATTCTAGAACTTGCCACTCAGAATGCATTCAAGGCGTGTTATTTGGCATAGAAATCTCAACTAAGTACTAATAAAAATGACGCAAGTAATACTACGTTGAGACGGCGAAGTTCCTCTAGGAACGTTAGTGCCATTGAAGAAGAAGAAGAAGAAGAAGAAAACATGTAAATAAAATTGTCGTTTTTCATGATTTACAGTAGTTTTATGGGATATTTTTACGGATTAATATGTTTTAAAGGTTTATGAAATCCACTTTCTGTTGGTGTCAATGCGCCCCTCATTTGAGCTCAATTTCAATCAACCACCAGATGATTGTTTGGTACGTATTCAGACCTTTTATAGATTATAACACTTACAAATATTGTAAAAATCATGCTTGCACAACATTTGTATAAGATTTATATTTTCAAATCATGTAATTAATGCATCTCGATGACCTCAATTTTGATCATGGTTTGTCCACATGTTCACTATGGTAACCGCTTGGCGCGCTGCAGTTTGTTAATTTTTGTTGTTGTCCTTCGCGCGAAACAGGAATAACGTTTCTCTGTGTTGAGTGTTGTTCACCTTTAAAATGTCCAAGAAAAGGCAATATTCTGAAGAAAGTCTAAATTATGAATGGATCAATATAATGACAGTAAACTCAAGCAATGAGGAATGCAACATCTACTTGAAAATTAGAATTTTTCCATTCAAAAATTGTGATTTCTTAAACCGAACAAACCATGATCATTTTTCGGACCAACCATGATCAGAGGTGGACAAACCATTATCATAACTCCTCTTTGAAGAAAGTCGTTCAAAAAAACATGAAAAATTGAACAATTTGAACGTCATATGGTATTATTAACAACTAGAGACTTGGGGACCCAAAATCGGACAAACCAATATCATTTACCTTACAAGTATCAGGAAAAATCAGGATCATTTCGGAAAAATAAGGCAGAATTGAGTGGATATTAGGACACGTGCCAAAAAGTCTGGTGATTCCTGAAAAATCAGAAAGGTTGGCATCTCTGAGTACAAGTGTTGTTCCCCACAAGAATGAATTTATTCCGTTTCGCGTCAAGACTCTTGTTTGTTGGGGTATTTTAGTACTCTCTTCGTCTTTTCAAATAATACCTTCGGATTTTTTTTTGACAAAAGAATTGTCGGCATAGATTCTTCTCTTCAGATTAGTCCAGAAATTTTTAGTTGGATGCGTTTGTGGGAGGGTTGGAATCCTTGAGTATCGGTTTCATTTCCTCTAATAACATTTTCGCGTAATATGATGACACAAAATTAGGCCATTCATCTTGTGCATGAAACTTTGTTATGAATATGGAGGCCTCTGGCAAACATTGATCACTAGAATTTCCCGTGTTAACTGTCAAACCAGAAGAGAAGATTAATGGTTTGGTAATTTCTTGCTTGCTTTTGGTCAGCTACAAAAAAAACTTCACCTTGTCATCCACAGGTTCGTGGGGAGAAATAAAATAACCAGTTCCGTATTACGTGTCATTGTCATCTAAAGTCAAATATGCCTCATTGTCCATCAACACCTTTCCAGCCTGCTAGTTGGACACGACTGGCTAGGATTTGCGCTCCATCATGACATTGTCGATTTTGTAGCAAATATGTTCCAAATTTTTTAGCTAACGACTTTTGTCCAAATATCTTGCATATACCAGATCTTGAATATCCTTCCAAAATAAAGTGGTTTACTATTCTATCCAAGACACGACCGCATTGTTGACGTAGAACTATCAAATTATTTCATTCAGTTCGCATGATTATCACTTTGGGAATTATTTTAGAGTGCATAGAATTTTTAAAAATAACCTCTTCGGTAGGATCTTTTGGTGATACTTTGACAACTCACAAAAATAACAACAATGTGAGGGTTTGATGCAAAAGCATCAAGCTATTTTACGACAACGAAAGAGACGCACGAAGTGTTCCTATCTTTTTGAAAAGAAATGTTTACTTACATTATCTCCATTCACGAAACGGCTGTTTTAAAATGGCAAATTCAGGAATACTCGTGTCCCATGCAAGTCGGAAGAACTTTCTTTGGCGAAAGAACCTCCGACCAGAACAAGAACCGAACCCAAAGCTCCCGGCATGATATGTGTCCACAGTAGTCGAGATGGAATACACGATGGATTGCAAAACGAGCGTTATCGTGGAATGTATACATGAGACATTGATGAAATCGATAGTGATCAAAAGGGCAACAACAGTTACAATGGATTTATTGCGTGAACAAGTAGCTCTCACAAGCGGAATCGTGTATCTTAACATCATTGAATTATTTTTTGGGGTTATTTTAAGTTCACGGTTAATGCCAACAAACCAGAATCTCTTGATGATCTTGCGGCCAACATACGAGCCACTATTGCTGCTGTCCAACAAAAATGGCGTACCGAGTCATAAAACTGCTGGAGCTGCTAGTATGAACAAACCTTCGAGTATAGCTGCTTATCTGTTTTCGCCATGGCTGCCGCAAATCAACTGATAAGGGTGTCGAAGAATTGTACGTAACGTAGGAATTGAGAAAAAAAATTGTAGTTTTTTATCCTTTGGTAGTTTTTTTCCATCGCCATTAGTCCAACAAAAATGGCGTACCGAGTCATAAAACTGCTGGAGCTGCTAGTATGAACAAACCTTCGAGTATAGCTGCTTATCTGTTTTCGCCATGGCTGCCGCAAATCAACTGATAAGGGTGTCGAAGAATTGTACGTAACGTAGGAATTGAGAAAAAAAATTGTAGTTTTTTATCCTTTGGTAGTTTTTTTCCATCGCCATTAGAATTAGTCAATTTTTGAATCTATACGTTAATTGCATATTATATGATCAGATCGACTAATTTAGCAATACATTTCCAGTATCCCATTTTTTTATGATGTAATGCTCCAACTTATCCTTCCTCTGTAAGCTCTTTTCTGTTCAAAATGTTTGCAAAACATTTTTTTACACTACGCACTTGCACACATAAACTCACATATGAAAACCATTCATTACATTGTTGTCACCAATACAAACACCTCTAGTTATACAATAAAATCATGTTCGAGTCACGTGACCAAGATGTGTGGAATATCTATCGTGCACGTGACAAACGGCGGACAAAATACAACTGGTCTCATAGAAATTACCTGAAAGTCTCTTCACACTTTTGTCGCCCCGTCACCCAGATATGGGTGACACTTTCCTCGTTCAAATTGAATAAAATTTTTAGAAGGAATTTGATAGAATAGGCACCTAAATGTAACTACAGGTTATGGAGAAAAATAGTGAAATCATAACCATAATATTATACTGTTTATACTATACTTTTTATTAAGTATTAGTATAATTTATTATTACGGATGGTTTGTACTGCAGTTTTTTGCAAAACCCATATAATATGACTTTGGCATGTGTTATTATTATCAATTCGTCTTCAATTGAAAACAAACATTACTAGATCATGTAGAGGTTATCTTCAAACTAAGTTTGATCTTCATTTAATAATTTACTCGCATGTTGGGCCCTGCAAGAAACTCAAAAACGTCGCGTTGGGCGACGAACGTGTTAATCCAAAGAAGTCAAGTCAGGAAATTGAACAGAGTGTACACCTCGTGCGAGGCTTCAAAAGTTCTGGACAAATTGAAGTTTGAGTCAATTCCACAATTTCCTTATTCTTCGAAAGCATGAGTATCAGAGAATGAAAAGGAGGTAGTTATCGAGTCCTGCCTAAATTACAGATGACAATTGGCATAATTCATCCTACGTTTGAAGAAATGTATTAACTTTAGTGATTAGTGATTATTAGTGATATTTAGTGATTATTAGAAGTTCTTTAACATAATTTTGTCAGAACTTAATAACTGTTTTGAATAACAAACAACGCATGAATTGAATAGGAAGCATTGTTTTCGCATAGTCTTGCAATTAGAGACTTGTCATATAATTGCAGTGCAAACAATAATTTGTACGATGAGTAATATTTTTTATCTCAATTACCAATCAAGAGCAAGTGAGGCGGATTCGACTGTTCGAACCTTGAACCAGTTAATAACCTCCAAATGGAAGTCTGGATGATTATTCATCCCAAATCTGAAATCATATCTGACAGTCGTTTGAAATGTGCGTTTCAATTTGTAGGGAAAAAAAGCAAAAACTAAAACATTGAACCCGGCGCCTCACTTTTTCACGTGGCTGCTGCTACAAATCTCTCACTTTCGCTATCTTTCATCTGAGCAATTTCCACTTTTCCCGCGCGTCTAAGAACAATGAACTTTTCCTTAATTTGCGCCAGCCATGCCATGCCACGGGCGCCTTCCTCGTGACTCTCTCGTTTGTTGGCATTAACAAAGCTCGGCAAGTAAAATGATAAGCGAATCATTCACACCCGTTGATGGCATTGCCCAATCTGAAACCAATTAACGTATGAGAGCCACATGAAGCTGATTCATGTGGGGAGCAAGAAGGGGGATGAATGATCAAGACTTTTCTTACTTTGAACGGTTTAAAATGATTTAAACATCGCTGGCACGCTACAGTAATGGTACGCGCTCAGTTAAAATCGAAGGGAGGCGTGAATAAACTGAGTATGTAAATTACAGGAGTAAACAGATGTGTCCTAGATTACCATTGTACCAAAGCTTTGCTCGATTAGATAACTCTGAATAGCTTTGGTATAATAAAAATGTTGTGGGCTCAAAATAAGGATGTTTTTTCTTGCACTTGAACATGCCAAATATAAAAACAATACTTCTATTTGGTTCTAATAAAATCGCGAGCATTTCCTCGAATACCTTGCATCAATTTTCGGATACTCCGTTGGTCAACCTAATCGGTCATTTTTTCATCATCCCGTCATCTCTGCAGCATCCTTTTTCATCTTGCCACTCTCTTTATGCTTGCGTGTAACACTTGCTCAATATTTTTTCTAGATTTGGTAAAATTGGAGCCAATTTGTTAGATTGAGGGCTTTTTTCAACGAAATGGACCCCGCATACTTGTGTCCTTTCATGAATGGCAAAATTTCTTTGCCTTATAAATCTCCGAGCTCATAGGCCGATTTGCAACGGAAACATATTTTTTTGTCTGCAGTTGTATATTCCTCGACAGATAAGGAGTTTTTTGTAGCAAACTTATCAGCCAAAACAAAATTGAGCTTGCTGAGGACATTTCCTCGATTCGTGGCTTTGTAGAGTTTCTGCTCGGAAAGCTGCCCTAAATTCATTTTCACGTGTTACCCATAAGTAGATATTCTTGGTATTTTGTCAGAACCTTCTAGTAAAACAATGTCCGGTTTGGTTGTGTGGTGGAGTGAAACATGCCAGGTGTACTATAACCTTTCTGCTGACAATTCTTTCAGACGGTACATTTATTTGAATCTTATTCCATGGCAACATAGGCATTTAAGAGTCCCGGGTAACATCCAATGTAACATCCGAATGATACTTTCCCGTTTGCGAAATTGTTTGAAGACGCTACACACGGTTGATTCAGTAAAATTTTACAAATTTACAATTTGTTTGAAATGTTTTGAGATTTAAGAACTTTCAGTATTAAATTAAATTTTTGAGTAAGATTTTTTTAAACAGTGCATTTAAAATGTTATTTGTCCTAAACATCATATTTTAATCAGACATCTCAATTTTAGACGGCGCCAGTGGTTGTGTGGTTAGCGTAACAGCCTCACAATCCGATCGGCCTGGGTTCAATCCCAGCTGGCGTCGTTGGGATTTTCTGAGGCGAAAAATCTCTGGTTACGTCTTCCTTCGGAGGGGAAGTAAAAGAAGTTGGACCGGCTCATGAGTTGTTGAGTCTGATAGGTAGGAACAGGTGGAATCGCCTCCCTGATGTCGGTGATTGGCACTGAAGTGGCGGAAATAGGCCGACGAAAAATAGGCGAAGATAAAAAAAAAATCTCAATTTTAATTACGATTTTTCGAAAGAAAGATTAATGATCTTCAACTTTTTAAAACGTCAGTCGTAATTTGAATTGGTCATATGATAACGAAAATTGTGATTTTTCACGTAATTTCCATCATAAGTACCAGGATTCAAAAAAATTAGAGGGTTGGGTTAGCGGCCAGCTGTTCTGGTGTGGAATTACTCCGTAACAAAACATTCACCACCATAAGAGGAAAACTTTCCAGAGCTGGCCAGAGCTGTCGCAAGATGAGTAAATGTGGTAGGGGAAATCAGGGTAAAACCGTTAACTCCTGTTTTTTTCCAGTTAGAAGCAACTTTTCGTAAAATTCCGATATCCCCTGTACACACTTGTCATTTCTTAGGTTTCGAGCTGCGAGCCCTACAGCTGCGGAAGTCGCTTTGCTGTCAAAACAAACAACAAAACAGAACCGGTCGGCAAATATGTAAAATTCCTTTTCATAATTCAAACTCTGAGTAATCTAATTACATACAAGTTACAACTATCTCCCCTGTTTACTCTAAAAGTGTTCACATAGTCCACATAGTATATAATAGCCCCTCAATACACGAATGCACATCCTACCTTGTCGGCTGTCTGACTCTCTCTGCCGAGAGCTGCGATTGTGATAGTTGATCGAGTTCGAGGAGCGATATAATGTAGGGTGGTATGTGAGATGGCATGTCCTCACACAAAATTGAAGCAATGTAGTTGAAATATGTATTCATAAATATTTAGAAAAAGAGGTTTTGGTACACGTGAGATGTGGGAAAGTAGCCCAAAAAAATGGACACTACATACAAGGAATTTATATACGAATCAATAACATCAAGGATACTATTTCAGACGCTTTCATGTCAAAGTAGAGTCACTCAAAACGGCCACTTATGAGGTTTATCGGATCATTCAATTATTCATATATTACGTAACGCACACAGAAAGGGAGGAGGAGATGCCCTGTGGAAACTTGCTTAGAAATAAATCAAAATAAGTCTGAAAATTTTTATACAAATGACCATTTGTTACATGTTATGTAGGGAAGGGGGAGTGCGAAATAGGGAACGAATTGCGTTACGTAATATTTGAACGACCTCTAGTTGCAAAATTGACAAATTTGACTTGTATCAGGTCTGTGTATTCATAAATTATGTTGAACATACCGATTAACGAAATATGAATGATTCCTATTTTTTGAATCTATCATCATTCATTCATACAGCAATCACCGACAAATAGCGCCCAACATCTGCAGCAATATTGAAAAAATAGTCGATTTTTACTGGTTTCAACTTACCCCAGAGTTGAAAAAAAACATAGGGTGAGTTAAAATACTCAAAGCTATACGGAAAAAGTTTTTTCAGTTTAGTTTTCAACGCCACTACACATGATTATCCCTATTTGATTACCTGACGTGCAATTCTGGCGATATTTTTGAAAAATCAGTGTTTTCGGACCGATTGAATCAGCACGAAAAAATGTTTGTTTTGATTTCACGAACAAGGAATGGTGAACAAAGGCGCGGATTGCGTTAAGGCATTTCAATATTCTGGTAATGGCTGTCATAAGGTGGGTTGAAAGATAATGTATAATATATATATTTTTATCTCGTCAATCCACCATTCCTAGTTATTACTAGTTATTACTAGTAATAACTTTACATAATGTTCAACATAATTTATGAATAACTATTGTTATGGCTTTCGATTTAACTTACCCTGTATTTCAACTTGCTCCGGCGTACCTTATCACTAAAATTTAACATAAATATAAAAAAACGACTTTTAGTTTTGGTACGCATGCACTCAGTTTACTTTGGCAAAATGAAAACTAAAGAATATGATTCTCAGTTCAGTGTGTCAAAAAAAGAAAAACATGAAAGAGTTGTTGTTCGAAAAACGTTTTCCCTGTAAAAGTGCCCATCTTCCGATGTATGGACGACTTTTTGGAAATTGTAAGGGCTATTCATAGAACTTTTTTTTAAAAATTATAAAAAAATACCTTTTTGAGAAAAATGAATTTTAATTTTTTAAATAATTTTTTTTCCGCGAATTTTTTTTCAAAAAAATTTTGGTATTTTTTTATGAAAATTTAAATGATTTTCTACATGTCATGCTTTGACCTAAATTTTGTAAGTATTATAGTTTTTTTCCCTCCACTCACCCCCATCTCGAAGAAACTCTTGTTCGAGAATCCTAGAGTTGGGCACCAATTATTTTTTGCAGAAAAAAAAAATTAAGACAATTTACAATTCCACAGCACAAAACAAGATATTTAGGTACGAGGTGAGCGGACAATAACATGTAAAGCAAAGATCTATGGATCCCAGTGACAATAGTATTTCTTTTAAGGGATCCAATATAATATAAGAATATAACATAGTAAAAAAGATAAATAGAAACAACAAAAATTTGAATATAAAACATAGATTGTACAAAATTATGAGAAAAACTGGCAAGTATACAAAAATAAGAAAGCTAAACACTGAGGTGGATTATTGTGGTTGATCGAAATCTATACTAGGAAAACTCTTATGATCGATTTTAGGTATAGCTTCAATTTATTTTTAAAAAGATCTGAACGTGTTATTGCTCGGATTTCCGGTGGCAAAGCGATTTTATTTTAGTCTTATCAATGTCCTAGACTAATGAAGGAGAGGTGTGATAACTGCTAACTGCTACTTGTCTGATTATTTTCTATCTATTAGTACATTATTATGTTTAATCACAATTAAACTGTTCAACTTAAAAAGTTTTTTTCTTATTTTATTTTATATTTCCCTCCAATTTTATGCTTACAACCCGAAAACCGAAATAACACTCTCTTCGTCATTCAATGGTTGTACTCTTTCTAAACACGATTATAAGAATTACACTAGCCTTGAAAAAACTGTTTAACACGTTGAGTGTCACGGTTTTATAGCGATTGGATAGACATTTTTGAACGTATTAGGACCATCGTTTCTCATTGTAGTGGAAGGTATTTCTGTTCGAAAGGGAATGCTTATGAGCTTATATGCTTATATTATTTACTTTTGTTATCATATGTTACACTGTCAGTCCCCGGTGACTGACGCAGCCTGAACGAAAACTCAGTGTTAGTCACCGGTAACTGACGTGGCAGTCAACGTGTTTCTGGTTTTCTTACGGAGCGATTGACCACACAGCACGAGAGTCGCGATATGAATGACAATCCATAAAAATCCGCTCTGTTTCTGCTTTTATTAAAGGCGAATCCGAACATTATCTGAAAGTCAATCGGGATTGCAGGATTAGTTCAAATCTTGTCGTATAGACAATGTTTATTCATTGAGTGGGGACGGTATTAACTGCAGAGTGGTGTTCAAATCCTTAGCCGATCGATAAAACCAGTAGTCTTTGCGCTCTGTTAATAGGGTTAGATATGGTTCCACCACGGCAATTGGGGAGATCCCCAATTGTTTGAAGATTAGGTAACTATCAGTGAGATTAGTGTCTCCAATGCAAAGGTGACAGAGGATTCGTCAATTTTGTGGAATGGGATTATCAGGCCAACAAGATTTGATCGGTTTGATACTCCGCAAGGTAGTATCATGCAAGGTGAACCATTTTGAATCCCAGGATTCTCTTGTGGTATTTTCGACCCAATGAACAACATCACACAGCAGACACCTCTATGTCACAGTCTCGACAAAAAACCCGATCTGTCGGTTTCCTCTTTTCCGATCGTGATCTGGAACCCAGAAAAGAAAATATTGTTCTCTAATCCGAAAAGCTCGGTAGGAATGACCCTAGGTTTTTTTAGTCTCTTGTGGACAGCTGGCCGTCATGTTACGCCTTCGCGTCCTCGCGATTTTTATATACCGTATGATCACAAAGTACCGGGAATTTAAAAACAAAAAATTTTTTAAATTAAATTTCAGGCAAATTTAATTTATCTCCTTCAAAATAAGATTCATCTGCAGTAACACACATGTACCAACGCTTGACTCAGTCCTCCATGCATCCCTGGTAGGCCGACGAAGGGAAGACCTTTAGTTCCCTCGTCGCATTCTCTCTAATCTCCTCGATCGACTAAAACCTAAACCTGACAGATGTGCGTCTTGAGGTCGTACCAACATAAGAAAAAAAAACCGGTTCCCGCATGCACGGTAAGTTTAAATTTAAAAAATCCCGGTACTTTCTGATCATACTGTAAGTCGAAAGTCAGAAAGTTTTTGAAAGTCAATTTACAGTTGCAGACGGCTCTCCCAGCTTTTTTGTGACATCTCGGACAGAAAAATTGGTTTTTCCGCTTGAAAGCATTCCCGAACACCTTTCTTACGTTGGTGACAATTTAGTCTGATCATTTTGAACGATGTGTCTGATCGCTAACTCCTCTTGCGTGGACGCAATGTTGACTACTGAAGGGCAAGTATCAAAATCATTATAGAGGCATAATTCCGCACACAGCTACAAAATGAGGAGTGTTCAGGTTTATGATTTGCACAATTAAAATAAATGCGTCAAGTTTAGGTAGACCAAAATTTGCTCGTAATTTATCCACAAATTCTTATCGTTCGATTTTCATTCTGCCGCTGATTATAATAAATCAAATGTTCACCAGCATGATAAACAACTGAGAAACTAAGCGACGTTTTTATCTCACAATAAATAATACACTAATAATACTTGCCAACCTCTACTAACATGATTCATTTCTTCCAATTTCTTTCAGAACAACATACTTCTCAAAATGGGAAAAAGAAATCGCCATTCGCCTATAGGAACAACTATATACGCCATTCTCTGCGTAGCGGCACTAACTAAGGCTATAAATTTCGACGACGATTTGGAGGATTTAATCGCAGAAGAATCCAACATGGACGACGAAGTTTACGGGGGATACGTTCTTCCATCGGATGTGTTCAACGGGGGTAAACCATTTTTCGTCGAACGAGACCCATCGACTGGTGCATTCGATTTCAATCACAAGAAGACCGCCAATCAGATCGATGTAGATGAGAAGGGTTCATATGGCACAAAAGACAGTCACGTTAGTGACAAAAAGGACGTTGTTCTCAGTCAGTCGTCCCCGAATTTCCACGATTTTTTAAATTTGCCGGTTAAATACACACCGTCAAAGTTCGTGTATCCCTTAATATCCAGCTCATACGCAAACCTAAAGTATCAAGGCAGCAACAAGGTTTCGAATCACAAAAACTTCACTGTTCTAGCATCAACCACTACCACAGCACCGAAAGCCCCATCTACACGACCTCAGTACCCAACCACCCGACAAAACACCACCCGTCAACAACCGAATACGACAACCGCTCTAGCGACACCTTCTTCGACCAGATACACATATCCGATCACTTCTGGACGACCAATTACTACTACGACGACAACAACGACCACTGAGATTCCCTCGACACCAGCAACAGTGAAGCAACTTTTTACTAGATATCCATATAAAAGTACCATAAAGAACAAATACCTCGAGACTTCGGAAACCCGCAAGAAATTCTTCTTACCATCGACACTATCTATGCCAACTATCACGACTACCCAGAAGCCTCAATCGACGGAACCGCAAACGACTCCTGTGCGATCATCTACCTTTTACTCGCCATCTGTTCGACCGTGGACCAGTCCAAAAACAACCCTCCAACCAACAACACCAACCGAAACTACCACTGACTCTCGTCCCATGAACCCAATCCGCTTCGAAGACAACGACCACCAGACTCCAATCGAGGAAGACACCACCCCCAAAATCAAATTCACTATTCCAGCACTGAAATACGAAGGCAATAGACCAGCACCCTTCCGGCGCCTTCCATCGAGTCATGTTCAGCAAATAAACCAGAAAAACCAAACGAGCAATAAAATAGAGTTACCAAAAAATCCCGCAATGACAATGTCTCTATCCGATATCTTCAACACACTCGGCCAAGACGATGGCAAAGAAACTGCAAAGGACCGAGAAAATACGATAGTGTTTGAAACGACGATACCTCAAACAACTCAGCACACGACACCACCTGCGATTGTTCTGATTCAAGACCAACAACCGCAATTTACCGGTCATACGGAAGTGAAGATCGAGCAATCGATCGATCAGAGCGATCAGTACGTCAATTATGAAGTACAGCAGTCGAACGGTCACCGACCCCAAAAGCCTATCGATGAACAGTACGTACAGTATGAGGTTCACCAATCGAATGGTTATCGACCACAAAACCCTACCCCTGCTCAGAAAGAATCTAATATTGGTAATCAATATGTAAAGTATGATGTACAGCAACCACAAATGAACGTTGTCAAGTTTAGTTCAGTTCCAAGCATGAACAGTGTGGTAATAAGTCCGAACCAGCACTCAGCGACATTTGTATTAGGCTCCCAACAATCGGTTGGTAGTTCTTCTGATGGACATTTCGTCGGATCGGTTTCGCAAGAAGCCGCATCTGCAGCGCTGAATGGACATCCTTCCGGATATCAAATGGGGCAAGTTTTGGATGAACCAAAGGAAACATCCAATGTACAAGTCGGTACTTCGGTCAACGTGCAAGTTAAACCTCAAGATATTATCAAGACCACAAGTGTTAGATTCCCGAGTGAAAGCGATGACAAGTATGAAAATGCACCTATTATCAGTGGAACTCACAAGAGTGAAGTACTGCCGCCCAATGGTCACTCGGCACCAATTGGCATGGGCTCGAATCAAATGGTTGTTTTTCCCAAAGATGATAAGATCGACAGCACGTTGCATGAGGTATCCAACAGAATTGTTTTTGATACACCAAACAACGAGACTCCAAATCAAAACGACCTATCCAACTACCCGTCGGAACTTCCCGAACAATTGACTCCTCCATCGAATCCTGAGACTACTCAAATGCAGAAGCGCCCACGGTTGCCGATACCAGCTCAGGGACCACCATTTATGTACAAGGAAATTCAACGCAGACCATTTCCTGGAGATCGCATTCGCCCACCACTAAAACTCCCCAACATTCTGCCTCAATTCCGTCCGAACGCGAAAATATCTCACGGCCACCCAAATCACCACAAAGAAGCTGGAACTCTTCGTGTACCACCACCTCTACCATCCAAGAATTTCCTATCAAACGGACCACCACTCAGGACTCAACATCCAGAACGGCCATCGGTACATCCCCAAACACTCCCATCAACCTTACCAATCCGTCGCTCTCCCGTTCCCACCCGATTCATGACCCAAATGTACACAGGCCGTCCGAATAGCATGCCTCCACCACCGGGTCCGTACATGGATGGTTCAAATGAAAACCGCCGATATTATCGTCTGCCTCCACCAATGATGAAGGATCGCATCTTTCATATCACTCCCCCGAATCTCAGACCTCCGCCTCCTCCTCCAGCTTCTCCCGCTACACGATTCGTTGATAGTTACGCTTTACCGACTCCCGAAAAACTTGTTCAAACAGACAAATCAACCGATACTGAAAACAATGAATTCCAGCGAGATCCTCCAACTATCTTGAAAAATGCGATCAACGAGGATAAACCCCAACGCCCAAAACTGGAACCCGTAGTAACCCTACAAATGCTTCAATCGAAGAAGCAAACATCCGAATCTCAAAAACACAATCTCCCATCGGGACAAAAAGTTGACTTGGCATTGGAAGGGCATCCTCCTTCGACCTCTCTACAAGGTATCAACGCTGATACTAAACAATCGGTATACGTTGTCTATCCAGTAAAAAGTACCCCCATGAAAATGGATACAGTCCAATCGAGCAGCAGTTTGGATCCGGTGGTCATCGGCCATCGTGGTGATCACCTCCCAATACATCCATCCATGGTCAGCCCGGGAACCGAGTACCAAAACACACCCTTTTCAATAGCATCCCATTTCGAACAGGAGCCCATTCTCATGGCCAAAGACAAAAAACACCACCAGAAAGTACAGTTTCCTTACAATCTGGAAAGGCCCGACCCTCAGGCGTTAGTCGAAATGGAAAACGAGTTCAAACATCGCAGGCCTGAAATGAGCAAAGAAAACAAACTTGACAATATTTACAACATCGGCGAAGAGCCAATCAGCAAAGAGCAATCGGAGGAATCCGTTATTTCGAGCAAACTACAGCGTATTACCGAGAGCACACCAATCGCAATCGCCTACACACCGACCGAATCAAACTTGAAGTACAAATATAACTTACAAAATTCACCATACTACTCGCCCTACGGAGAAACCCAGACGGAAGTCTCGTACCTCAAACTGGATGAGTTCGACGAATTCGGCAATCCAGCCCATCGTTACGAGCAGAGCTTCCAGGCTCCGTTCCAGGCCAGTATCAGTTTGGATCCCGTTAAAGTTACTAACCCTTATGAAGGATGGGCCGTCGTAACTTCTCCCCCACAGGCACTGGTTCAAGAACAGAAAAACATTGACCGTTCAGATGATAGCATCTACAGTGGGAAAAATCCAGTTACCATCAAACCCTTCGATCAAGGTAGCGGCTTTCACCCCGAACTCCAAGGAGGATTCCGACCGATTTACGCGGAGGATGTAAAACTAAGCGAATCAATGAACCCAGATCCCCAGACTAGAAATTCTTTCCTTATGCCACGAGACGACGAGGCACAATCAAAGCCAGAAGAACATGAAAAGCAAACAGGGTCAGCGATGAAAGGAGCTCAGAAGACGGAAAATAAACCATTATTTGACAGTTTGGAGGCATTTTTCGACAATCTAACAAAGGATTACGATGAACAAACGGAATTGATGGCGCTGGATGGTGAAGAGAATGAAATTGAAAAGAATACCGCGAAAAGTGCAAAGGAGCAGGAAGGAAGAAGTAATGACAGCACTGCGACTGAA
Source organism: Toxorhynchites rutilus septentrionalis (assembly GCF_029784135.1). Lineage (NCBI taxonomy): Eukaryota > Metazoa > Arthropoda > Insecta > Diptera > Culicidae > Toxorhynchites > Toxorhynchites rutilus. Next base: position 71,542,311 of record NC_073744.1, read on the forward strand.
GTAACAACGGGTGACGCATCGAAGACAGAAATGGCTCTGGATAAGACCGCCACTACAGAAGCGAGTGTTCAAAAAGAGAATCAGTAGGGGATTTCGGCATCGGGATAATTGAACACAAGTTTGTTTTGCAACGAACTCTGTGTGTACCTCTGTTAGAAGCTCTCAGCGTGACAGCTGACAGCCATTAAAGAGTGAAATGCATTTTGAGGTTATGTTAACTAAACCTCACACACAAACACACAGTAAAGCTAGATTTTACTAAAGAAAATCGTAATTACTTGAGTATCTAATGTTAAGTGTACATTTCTGGGCACGATTTAGCTTCCTCCAATCCAAATTTCAGCAGTCAAAGCCACCAATACAGTAGTAAATTGGATGAAATACATCCGCATATGCTGCAGAAACTTATACTTTGAAAACATTAAAGAAGCTAGTCAGCTAAACTTGATATTAGATACTTGATAAACCAATTAAATAGTAAATGAAGCTACGAAAATGAAAACACCGAAAGAGATCCATCCGACTCTTTCTTTTGTCTGTATAAGTATGTGTAATATTAGACTGACACTGTTTTGTAACAAATCGAAAACAAACAATAGGATTTAACGGGCGAATCTGACGCATGTGAAAAGCGTGACATTTGTTATTAGTGATCACTGCATTGTATTAACATTATCGGTTAAGTGAATAGGTAAAACATAGTTAGTTTTAGCGACAATCGTTCACACTTTCCCGGTTTGCCTTCAAATATTCCAGCTATATTTCGCTCGACGTGTAAACACAACTGTAATACCAACATCGACAGCGAATGTTTATAAAATTCTATCTTTTTGCTACATTTATACTGCATAGATTTAGTGAGCGATTGCTTTGGACGGGGATTGTAATTAGTAGCTAGAAAACAACTAGGATTATTTTAATTTATTTATGAATTTTTTCTGAAGGAACGTGTTACACTGACAGAAGTTGGCTCTGACCAATTCTTAATCAGCATATTAATCTGTGAACAGCACTATCACTTTAGCATATGGTAAAAAAGTATGGAAATAAATCTACCTGAAATATTTTATATTTGTTTTCTTTTTTCGAACATCATCAAAACCGTACATGTAGACATATTATCATACATAGGGACTGTCCACATACCACGTGGACAACTTTTGGAGGGGTAGGGGGTAAGACAATGTCCATGCTTGTCCACAGAGAGGGGGGAGGGGGTATAGATCAAGCCCACGTGGACAGGAAGATTTTTTTTTTAAATACAACCACCTAAATATACATTCAAAATTAAATTAAATAACACATATTCAAGAATTTCAAAACTCTCCGTATTTATCAATGAACGGGTTGAGCCGCCTGAGAGTGCTGCCCAGTCAAACGTTCATATTTTTTTCTCATACAATTGATCTTCTTCTTCTTTCTTTGTTTTTAAGAGGCTTTAAACTTATGCAGTTCATTCGCCTCTAAATATTGATCTTCAGTGTTATCTGTATTATATAAATATCTCACATAAACTGTTAATGACCAAGCTGTTAATGATCGAACTTTTATAGTTACGGGGTATGCATAGACACTCATAGTTCAAAACTATAAAAATCAAACGATTCCATAATGATTGAGATTTCATGATAAGCGTAAATGATTTTTCATCAAATATAATTTTCTATACACTTTGTCATATCTCGAGAACAGTTAGTCTTAGGATAATAATGTCTGTATAGTTTTTCAGGTTTGTTTTCCATTTTTTCAGAATTGCGTGTAAAATCATTTTTCCGAATTATTTTAACTTTACCAATTTCCACTAGTCGTCAAAAAATTGAGCCGCTGTTCTGATAAAAATATATGTGGAATTAGGTAGCTGATTCGGAATGTTTCAGGAGGTGATAGAGGATCATATTTAATGAAAAAATTCTACGCATTTGGTCAATTCTCAACTAGAGTTGTTAAACTTTTCTTGAGTCGAATTTTATGTCTTGAACTGACTCTAATTTAGAAAGTACGCTACTTAGAATAATTATGCTACTCAATTGAAAGATAAGAAAATTAGAATGCAGTTGTAAAACATTAAAATTAATAGAACCAAGTAACTTTTAGAGGTAAAGATGAACCTTAAATGTTTGTGCATTTATAGGTTTTTTATAAATTTTCTAAAAATGCATGATAAACTGGATTGTTTCTATCAACCAAATTGAAGCTGTCCAACCATTCTACAATTCTTTCCTTGACACTACACTGTTATCCTTCTTGTTATCTTGCAAAAACTTAAATGATTCACAACATAAGTTATGCGCAATTTTCTCAAATGAAATCAATTGAATCGTGCTAAGCAGCGTAATTTTTGAATTAAAGTCAGTTTAAGGCAAAAAACAACGGTCTCAAGGAAAAGTTCAATTATTCTTTCGTAGATGAGATTTGACCATAAGCGTAGAAAGATTTTTTTCATCAAACACGATCCTTTACCACCTGAAATATTTCGGATCAGCTACTTAACAACTTGTATATAACAATATTTCAAACAGATATAATAGTTTTCGATATTCTATTCAATTTATGAGAAAGTTTTCTCAGCAGTTTAACCCATTAGCGACCAAGCTGTAAAAATTATTCTTTTAACGAACACCATTGGTGTAATTTTGATTATTGGCGTTACAGAAACCCAAATCTTCAAGAATTATTTTTCCGTCCTTCCGTTTTCCGGAAAATGACAAAAAAAACAAAAATCGCCAAACAAAAACATTGGCTAAAACCTGCATTTATGATCCTGTAGGAGGTTCAATCCAATGGTTTTTTTTTCTACATCAAAATGTGTGTTCTTTTATCAAAGTAATACTGTAAGAAATAAATTGAGCTATCATTTGATGTCAAAACCTTACCATATGATAGCTTTCCAAAACCATGAAAAATTATCAAAGTTGCTGTTCGATTTATAGAACGCTTGGCCTGAAATGGGTTAAACATTTCTTCATGGTTTTGAGGAATCAATTAACTTTCTATTGAATTAATTGATTTCTCAAAAACTTATTTCAATCGGGCAGCAGATTTCAAACCAAAAATGTAAATTTTTTTAAAAAAAGGGGAGGATCGGGGCAGCGACTGATTAATTTGGCGTTGAATTGTTCTTTAGTAAACTATTCGAATTTGATAAGTGATTTTTTGAAAAGGATTCTAGCGGAGGAAAACCAAAAAGCAATAAAAATAACATTCCGGGCAAAGTTAGTAAAAAATCAATGAGTCGGGAGTTTTCTTATGTATACCTCGATTCTGCATTCCGTTCGAAACCATTATTTCGTTCGAGATATTATTTTGCATTCCCTATTTTTTGGCCTTTTAATGTTCGAAGAGAAGCAGATTGAACGAAATGCAAAAACAGCTTGAACGGAATACAGAATGGAATTTTATCAAGTCGATCGAAATATTTCGAATCGATCGAAATACAGAATAGGGGTGGTGGTTTTTCATTTTGAAAGCCATCTAGATACTCAATGAAGAATGGTCAACAAGCAGTTGAAAAATTAAAAAAAATATACATTGAAAATATTTCTAATACGCTATTAGTACTCTCTGAAAATTCTCGGAACTATTGCGGAAAAGGCTTTGCATTGCGCTGATGACTTAAAGTGAAGCGAATGTGTAAATTAATCGACATTTCCTGTGACCTATCGTACTCAGGAGTGGGCAAAAAACTACACTCGGCAAAAAAATAGAGGAGCAAAATGCGACATCGAAAATTTTGAGTGATTTTTGAAACGCTATAACTCTGTTATAAAATAATGCATTCATCAAAGCATATAGCATATATTGTATAGAATATTTTGAAGTTTACAGTGGGCAGATTTGATTTGCGGTGCGTTCATTATTTCATGAGATATTCTTGATTCAAAATTAAAGGATAAACGGATCATTCGATAGAGAATATCTCTGTAGAAAATAGTTCTACTGAAACTTTCTATGAATCAAATGAAAGCGAAATAATCAGGTTGATTGGATTGTTATTGTGAATATATTTTTTTAAAATTTATAGAAACTTTGAAAGTAATCCAAAAACGTTTTATCTTTTCTTGCAATGTTTTTGTCTCCACGCATATACACATTAAACTAAGATAGGTACGTACGATATCCATAAACCAGAAATTTGTAGTTTGAAAATGCTGAATTTTTTGTCTTTATGTCATGATTTATATCAAATTACAGGCGCTTCGAAATCGCTTAGAAATTTCGACCCTTTACTCTTCAATCCTTTATCAAATGAAGATCTTTAGATATCAGTGCATGGTCTCTATTCCATCTTTTCTTTTCTTGAAATTCTTTTTAATTGATAAAAAACTATGCATATAAAATTGTTTTGTTTGTTTTTGTACGCTTCATAAGCTGGAGAAGTTCGCCACTGATGGAGCTCATATTATGACACAATATACAATCCACTTCAAGGATTTTTGTTGCTATTGCCAACCCCTCAGGAAGCTTTAAGATTTTCAGATGGAATAAGCACACTTCTGAAGTAAAGCTGTGAGCGTGAATCAGCTTTCTAGTATTGAATACGTATTCTATGTGGTAGCAACACATTTTTTTGCAAGTGTTTAAAAAATCGTGAACTACAATTGTATCCGATATTATATCAAATCCATTTAATTTTATTCGATTAGCATTGCTCAAGATTTGGAATTGTGTGATGTAGATTCGGGTGCGGATTGTTCAACTGTATATTGCGCGTTTCCGTGTTGGCATACTAGATAGCCAAAGCGTGGCAGGGTACAGCTAGTAAAATTTGAAAAAAAAACATAAAGGGAATTAAAATTTAATGTGAGCGCAATCCAGTTATTCCCTCGATTATTCTAATTAAATAAGCAAATATGTCCACGTGGACAACAGAGGGAGGGGTATGAAAATGTCCACGCTTGTCCACGGAGGGGGAGGGGGGAGTGTGAAATCGTGCTTTTTCTGTCCACGTGGTATGTGGACAGCCCCATATATAAACCATCCATAGTGACTTCTATACTCCCAGAGACGAATGAACTCTCTGAGTTTAAAGTCTCTTTAATTCAATACCGTTACCGTTCTATACTCCCGCACATCTTTAATCCGATGTCTCTATGCTGTCCATTGTTGTAAGAAGTACCAGATGTCTTCTGAAATTTTTCATCATATTGCACTTGTTGCCACCACCAGCAGATCGGCAACCCTGCCATGCAGGACGACAATAGTTTAGAGATGCCTCGTCATGCTTAGCAATACTTGTCATGCTGATGAAAACAACAGAATATACAAGAGGATAATCGTAACTTATAATATTCGTTAAGATCATTTTGCCATTTGGTTTGATCCTTTTTTCGCACTGAATTTGTAAGTAAATAAGAAATTAATGAACTGATGATGAAATAATGCATTCAAATAAAATTACAGCTTGAAGCTGTTTGGTACTGCTGTCAGGAATTAGCGCGATTTATTATTCGAAAGAATAAATCTTCAAGAAATTCATCGGTATGAATGATTCCGTGATGACGCCTGAACAAACCAAGTCGTGTGTAGCTTGTATTCGGCCTGATACGGCTGACAACATGGTATGCTGCGATAAATGTGATGACTGGTGGCATTTCTCTTGTGCCGGGGTAACAGCATCAGTGGAATGCCGTGATTGGATCTGTTCACGATGCCTTTCAATCACAAACCAATCAACTACCGTCGTAGCGTCCTCAACGAGATCAACGTCCTCTGGTCAGAGATTACGCGAGCAACGTTTGGCTGAGCAGCATGAGCTATAGAGGCAGCAAATGCAACGGGAACACGAACTACAAAAAAAGCACCTGGAACAAAAGCAACAGGTGCAGGCAGGACGAGACGACGAAAACAAGAGTGTTCGTAGTAAGCGTAGTATCGTCAGTTCAACGAGACGCACTAATCGGTGGGTGGAGCAGCATGCAGAAGCTTCCATGGCTGTAAACGAAAATGAAGGTGCAGTGGGTGGTATTGCCATCGAAGCAGTAACCCAGCAGGACGCCCAATCGTCACAGCAACAAGGCAAACTTGTGATGGAACTTCAGGGAAAAATGAATAGGCGCGAGGAGGAATCCCAGAAGCTGATCCAGGATTTACAGGAGCAACTGAAAAAACTCCAGCTTGAATTACAGAAAACACGTAATGAATCAATATTGATGATAGCGAAGGGGGCGATTCCTAAAACTCTTCCGAATACAACAAATGTTTCAAGAGGATGTTCGTTTCAACTGAATGGGGTAAATTGTGAAATATCTCCGGTAGAAACCATAGCACCAGTATCGATGGCACCATCAATCCCTATGGGATCAAGGAATAGCACTCGCTTCATAGAACACGTCGATGGTTCTTTACCTCTTGCACGCGATGATTTGCAAAATGATCGTGAACAGCAGCGTGAACTCGTTTCATTAAAAAAAAGTGGTCAAAATGTCCCCCCTGTCGCAACCGTAAAGCAACCTATTCAACGTGAATCCACCACTTTTGATCAACCGCGAAATAACGTATCTTTAGGACAACGAAACAGTGTTTTTTCTCAAGTATCTACTGGGAACCGAAACCCATTGTTCGAATTTCCCTTACCACAGCAGCAGCAGCAGCGAAGCGTCGCGCACTCAGGGCAGAATTATGTCACTAATGAACCAGTTGCAGAAGAGGTTCCCGTTAGAGTTGGACCAACGCAAAATCAACTCGCTGCTAGACAAATTCTTCCACGAGATTTACCAGTTTTCACAGGTGTTCCTGCGGACTGGCCTGTTTTTATTAGCAACTTTAATTACACTACGGAGGCGTGTGGGTATGGTGACGGCGAAAACATGATTCGTCTTCAACGCTGCCTAAAGGGCATTGCTTGGGAGGCCGTACGGAGTCGCTTAATTCTACCCACCTCCGTACCCCAAGTGATTGAGTCACTGCGGATGCGTTTTGGTCGCCCCGAAATTTTGATAGAATCCTTTATCGAGAAAGTGAGAACATCTTCGTCACCGAGAGCCGATAAGCTTGATTCGCTGATTGAGTTTGGAACGATGGTACAGGGGCTCTGTGACCATATAATTGCAGCGAACCTCCCGGAACATTTGGGCAACCCTACGCTACTAAAAGATTTGGTAAGCAAGTTACCTGCTGACTATAAAATGCGGTGGGCCAGTCGCCGAAAACAAGTAACTGTCGTCAATTTAGAAACGTTCAGTAAATTCATGGAGGAAATAGTAGAGGATGCATACAGTGTAACATCTTTCCCAACCAGTGATCAACTACACAAAATTGTGAGACAGAAGCAAATTGACCGTAGCTTTGTTCACGCAGATGCCGAAGAAAACTTCCAAGAATGCGACACGAGAAATCGTCCCGTAGAAACGACAGGAATAGAATGTTCAATCTGTCAGAGATATGGACATCGCGCTAGAGAATGCAGAACTTTTCTAGCAATGTCAATTGATGATCGCTGGAAGAAAATACAAAGCCAAGCACTCTGTCGTACCTGTCTTTTTGGGCATGGGCGCAGGGCATGCCGCAGTAAAACACGCTGCGGAGTAGATGGTTGCCAATACCGTCATCATCCGCTATTGCATTCGTCCCCCTCGGTACAGTCATCTCCGAAGCGAGACCAGACAGAAGCCAACCACGTGCATCAGGACAATTTGTCTGAACTTCTCTTTCGGATCGTTCCGGTCACGCTATATGGACGTGCAGGTAGCCTGAATACGTTCGCCTTTTTGGATGAAGGCTCATCCCTTACGATGATAGAAAGGAGTTTAGCAGAAGAACTAGGAGTAGAAGGATATATCAAACCACTCTGCTTAAAGTGGACTGGCAATGTAACGAGACAAGAACATAATTCAAAACGTGTTGCTTTCGACATTTCTGGGTTGAGAAAAAATAAGCGGTATCGCATGGTAGATGTTGGCACAATTGAATCTCTAGATTTACCAACGCAGAGTTTTCCCGTGGACACAATGAAGCAACGCTTCCCCCACCTTCAAGGGCTTCCCTTAGTAGGTTATAATAACGCTAAACCGCAGATGTTAATCGGCATCGATAATTTGAAGCTAGCAGTTCCATTGAAAACGCGTGAAGGTGAAAATGGTGGTCCGACAGCCGTGAAAACCCGACTAGGCTGGAACGTATACGGCTGCCGAAAAGAGAAAGATATTCAAGCATACAGCTATCATATTTGTGAATGCGGGGGTGATAAAGCTTTGAACGATAACGTGAAAGCATATTTTGCACTGGATGACGTCGAAAGTAAACAAGCTGTAGACATATCAGAAGAAGATAAGCGGGCTAGGCGTATCATGCAAGAGACTACTCGACGGATTGGAGATCGATATGAGACGGGTTTGTTGTGGAAACATGAAAATGTCGAGTTCCCGTACAGCTACAGGCTTTGAAAAGGTTAGAATGCTTAGAAAAAAGAATGGAGAAAGATCATATCCTACGAGAAAACATTTTACGTCAAATTCGAGAGTATCAGGTGAAGGGTTACGCGCACCGAGCTTCACCTGAGGAGATGACTAACTTTGATCCCCGTAGAATCTGGTTCTTGCCGCTAGGAGCTGTAGTAAACCCGAAGAAGCCCGGGAAGGTCCGATTGATATGGGATGCTTCTTCAAAGGTTGATGGTATCTCCTTAAACACACTACTCCTCAAAGGTCCCGACGAGCTCACTTCGCTGCTGCACGTGTTGTTCCGTTTCCGACAATTTCCTGTGGCAGTGACCGCCGACATCAAGGAAATGTTCCACCAATTAAAAATAAGAGGAATGGATAAATGTGCACAACTTTTTCTATGGCGGGACGATCCTGGCAAACAACCAGACGTAGCAGTATTTGGAGCGACATGTTCACCTGCTATGGCCCAATACGTTAAAAACGTGAATGCAAAGAGATTTTCTCAGGATTTCCCGAGAGCCGTGGAAGGGATCATCCAATGTCACTATGTGGACGACTATCTGGATAGTTTTCTGACTATTGAAGAAGCAAAAAAGGTAGCGTCGGAGGTGAAAGCAATCCACAAAAGTGGCGGATTTGAGATTCGAGGATGGGGATCAAACTTTGATGAGATTCCATTTTATCTTGGAGAGCCTAAGGAGACTGTCGTAAAAAACCTTGGGGTAATGAATGGGGAAGAAACAGAACGAGTTCTGGGTATGCAGTGGCTTACGGAGAGAGATGAACTTAAATATTCCACCGAGATGAGAGCGGATATAACGGATCTGATCGCTAGTAGCGCGATACCAACCAAACGGCAGGTACTTAGATGCCTAATGACACTATTTGATCCGCTTGGTTTGGCGGCACCGTATGTTGTACACGGGAAAATCCTGTTGCAGGACATATGGCGTGCAGGATCAGATTGGGACGAGCCAATCGCTGAGTCATCATTCGAGCGTTGGCAAATCTGGACCGCAATGCTCAGGAGTATTAATGGAGTGCGTATCCCTCGTAGCTACTTTAGAAGTATTTCTGGGGAATGCATGCATGATATTCAAATTCACACATTCGTCGACGCGAGTCCGGCTGCTTACGCGTGCGTTTCATATTTGCGCGTCGTGAATTCTGATGGGAAAGCAGAAGTTGCTTTGGTTGCAGCAAAAACGAAAGTTGCGCCTTTAAAACTAATGACAATCCCGAGGCTCGAGTTACAAGCCTGTGTGCAGGGGGCCCGCCTTATGAAGTTCGTCGTAGACGGTCACAACTTTGGGATAACCAAGAGGTTCCTGTGGACAGATTCAACAGTGGCGTTGAGCTGGATCAATTCGGATCCGTGTAGATTTCGACCGTTCGTTGCACATCGCGTGAGTGAAATCCAGGAGTATACGCAACAAATGGAGTGGCAATGGGTGCCATCAGATAAGAATCCCGCTGACGAAGCATCAAAATGGGGAGTTGGTCCCTACTTCTGTTCGAATAGTATCTGGTTTAGCGGACCAGAATTCCTTTGTAAGCCCGAGGATGAATGGATCGACTGGGAGATACCGCATCATCGAGTGCAACAATGCAAAGACGAACTGCGATCACTATACATACATCAAGAGTTTTTCATTCCGGAACCGATCGTCGATGTCAGCCGATTTTCGTCCTGGAATCGTTTGCATCGTTCCGTTGCTTATGTCTACCGATTTATCGTCAATTCGAAACGAAACCGCAATTACCAAACTGGTGATCTAACACAGAACGAGTTACAGGAGGCTGAAAAAATTTTGATTCGATCGGTACAGTGGGAGTGTTTTGCAGAAGAGATGGCAACATTATCTAGAAATCAAAAAGTAGCTGATACTGAACGTCGTGCTCTGGACAAGACCAGCAAAATGTATCAACTTACACCGACTTTGGATGAAGTAGGCATCCTACGAATAGATGGTAGGATAGGAGCGGCTTCTTGCGCTTCAAGAGATCTCAAATTCCCCATCATATTGCCAAAATCACATCACCTAACTCATCTAATCATCGATCGACAGCACCGTATTCTGCTACACGCGAACAATGAGACAGTGGTCAATGAAGTTCGCCAACGTTTCCACGTTCCGAATTTACGAGCCCAGGTGAAGAAAGTAGTTGAAAACTGTCAATACTGTAGGATAAAAAAAGCAGTCCCACGAGTTCCTCAAATGGCAGCTTTACCATTAGCCAGATTATCTCCGTATGTACGCCCTTTCAGTTATGTAGGGGTTGATTACTTTGGGCCTTTATTCGTGAAAGTTGGAAGAAGTAGTGTGAAGCGCTGGGTGGCGCTTTTCACATGTATGACAATTCGTGCTGTCCATGTGGAGATGGTCCACAATTTAACCACTGAGTCCTGTATCCGAAGCGTGCGCCGTTTCGTCTGTCGTCGTGGAGCTCCCCTAGAAATACACAGTGACAATGCTACAAATTTTCAAGGTGCAGAAAGAGTTTTGAGGGAGCAAATCAATGCTGGACTAACTAGAACCTTCACAAGTACAACAACTAAGTGGCGATTCATCCCTCCTACTGCCCCACACATGGGAGGTGCGTGGGAGCGGATGGTAAGGTCGATAGAAACTGCTATTATCTCGGCGTATAACGATGAACGAATGAATGATGAATCTCTGCATACATTGCTATTGGAAGCGGAATCGCTAGTGAATAGTAGGCCCTTGACGTACTTACCTCTGGACTCTGAGGAACAAGAGGCTCTTACTCCTAACCACTTCCTTCTAGGGAGTTCATCTGGTTCAAAAGAGGAATGCAGCGTAACCACAAGCGATAGTGTGATGCTAAAACAATCATGGAATAAGATTCAAGGATGCATGGATCGATTTTGGTCGCGTTGGATCAGAGAGTACTTGCCAGTACTCACAAAACGTACAAAATGGTTTGGTGAGACGAGGAATGCGCAAGTGGATGACCTTGTACTGGTGTTGGATGATACCAGAAAAAACAATTGGAATCGAGGTCGAATATTGGAGGTGATAACCGGAAAAGATGGCACCGTTAGATAAGCAATCGTGCAAACTTCCAGTGGCGTATTTCGGCGACCAGTTTCAAAACTGGCTGTGCTGGAGGTTGCAGGCGTAGATGAAACCACAGCCACCACGGGTTCCACCGGGGGGAGAATGTTGCCACCACCAGCAGATCGGCAACCCTGCCATGCAGGACGACAATAGTTTAGAGATGCCTCGTCATGCTTAGCAATACTTGTCATGCTGATGAAAACAACAGAATATACAAGAGGATAATCGTAACTTATAATATTCGTTAAGATCATTTTGCCATTTGGTTTGATCCTTTTTTCGCACTGAATTTGTAAGTAAATAAGAAATTAATGAACTGATGATGAAATAATGCATTCAAATAAAATTACAGCTTGAAGCTGTTTGGTACTGCTGTCAGGAATTAGCGCGATTTATTATTCGAAAGAATAGCACTAAATGTCAATGTTGTCTCCATCGTATTGTGTAAATGTCGCCATTTTCAAACAAAGTTTCACACAGCATCATCTTTTGAATTATTTTAAGCAGAGATCCAAAGGCGCAAATCCTCGCCGATTTGGGAGAAAAAACATCCGTTTTCACCCACAGGGAAAAATAGTCGAGATTATGAGAGGCGAAAGAATGTTATACGCACACTTCGATTCTCACGAGAAACGCAATGCCGATTTTTATTTTTCGGCAAGTTATGATTAGCCGAAAAATATATTCGTTTTCAGTGACTTCTTGAAGCCGGCAATGTTTTTTCACTTCTTCAGTACAGCTGAAAACATTGCATGAAAACATGCGGTAACATTGGGTTTCATCGTGAAGTGAACATGATATGGGTTAATGTTTGTACGGCGGCTCGCACACCGGAGCAACAAGCAACTAGCAAGCAGCAACAGCTAGATCACCAAAAATCAAATGAAAAAATCCAATGGCGATAATATTGCATATTGCATGTTGATAGTTGCTAGTTGTTTATTGCTCCGGTGTGCGAGCTGCCTACAACGATCATCCACTTGTCCCTTTCGTTGCTCCTCCTTGTTGTAATTGGAAACGTAGTGCTCCAAGAACGCCACAGAATCCAGTATGTTGTCCTTCTGCCGCTGCTCTTCATAAGTCTTCGCTTCTTCCGCCATTCTCTCTCCGCTTCACACACCTTAGTTTTCAAGGATGCATCTTTCCACCACCAAGAATCCGTATGTTGCTTCCACCAACGAATATATTTCCGGTTTTTTTAGCCTTATTTTTAACATATTGCTAATTATAAGCGAATTATATGCAAAATACAAAATGGGGAACAATGGCGATTTAATACGTGCCAGAAACAATGGCGAATCACTGGGACGCTATTCACCGCGCGCTATCGGCCGCATTTAAACTATTTGTTCCGCGAGTTTTTTGCTTATCGTGCCTCAATTAGGCGTTTCCACTGAATTTTTCTAGGACACTTTCTTATCCGAAGGTCCTCATCCGGTTCGAAGAATCAGTTTTATGACTAGCACTTAACCTCTAAAACCCGCGCCTACCGATTCAAAAGTCAGCGGATACGCTCAACCGTGAATATTTGTTCGGACTTGTTTGGGAGACTCGATGTTTAGCCTTAAGAAAGGCTGCTGCAAAATGACACCCTTCGAGTTTAAGAGTGTGTTTTGGTAGCTGATTGAAAACAGAAACTGGCATACTCCATCACTGAGAGAATAGTTGTACGATACAACATCATAAGATCTTCTGGATGGGCTCCCTCCATGTACCAGTAATTGTAAGGAGAAAGTTTATTATTTGTTGGCATTTTTACTCAGCTACTCAATATGCACCCTTCAAGTATATTTGGAGTCGAACCAGACCTCAAAATACTTGGATAACATGGCATGCGTGTTCGGTTTACCCAATAGCAGAAGCTTAGTATTATACTTATGACAGACATACAACTGTACTAGCGTTGTCAAGGGGTTTTCAATAAGAGCGCTACAAAAGTTTTTTAAATAGAACAAAAACGGTTTTGGATATCAATAAAATTCTTTATTCATGTGAAAGTACTTTTGATGCCATTTCGTATGGAACTCGATTTCTTTTGCATGGCCACAACGGGCACGCTTGCAGAAGTCCAGACGCTGAACCCAATTTTCGACGGTTATCAAGCAATAATTGGCCGATACTGCTGCAATTTCACGTTCGATATTCGGCCGAAGTTCATCAATCGTCGCTGGCTTGTTGGCATAGACCACAGACTTGACGTAGCTCTACAGGAAATAGTCTAACGGCGTCAAATCGCACGACCGAAGCTGTCAATTGACTGGACCATTTCGCGAGATAACACGCTCACCAAAGTTGGTTTTCAATAAATCGATTGTTAAATGCGCTTTATGGCTTGTGGCGTCGTTCTGTTGAAACCACATATTGTCCAAGTCCATATCATCCAATTCGGGCCAAAAATATTCGGTTATCATTGAGCGGTAGCGATTCCCATTTACAGTAACGTGCCGGTCTTGATCATCACGGAAGAAGTACGCCCAATTACGCCGCCGGACCATAAACCGCTCCAAACCGTAATTTTTTCGAGATGCAATGGTGACTCATGGAGTAAGTGTTGATTGCTGTCTGACCAAGTACGCATGTTTTGCTTATTGACGAAGCCATTCAACAAGACATGAGCCTCATCGCTAAAAATGATTTTTCGATGAAAATCCGAATCATTTTCAAGTTGTTGCTCCGCCCATAGTGTGTTCATAGTGTTCAGTTGAAACTCTTTCAGGATTTCTTCTAACCTTATGTGGTAACTTCTTCTGATGTCTAGCAACATGCCTGATTTTTTAGAGCGCGAAAAAATCAAAAATTATTAATTGTGGAGCCATTTTTGTGTTAACAATTCCCAATTTAGAGCAGCAAGAACGAATTTCTCGTAAAGTCATTGAGAAAGAGTGATTTTGTTGATGTTTTCAATACATATGAACTGTTCAGGACCTGCTGAGTCTGATCATGAGTTTTATTAGTTGTTTTTGTTGAAACTAACATCAAAAATTCAAATACCAAAAAACCATTTATACCATCAAGTGTTTTCCGCTAGACGAGCAGGCGGCAGCTATATTGTCACCAACTTTTTACGCTAGCAAAACATTGAACAAATTGGTGGCAATATAGTTGCAGGGCAGCTTCGCGTATTGAAAAAAAATGTTTTGTGCATTTTAGCAAAAAAACATGTCGTTGTTTTGGAGTTTGCGTTGATTAAATGCCTAGTTCTCAAGGCCCGTTAATGGAAGAACACACATCGTGATGTACCAAAAAAACATCATATTGAACCCCCTACAGGGGGAGTCTTCGTAGCCTAATTGGTTGCGTGTCCGCCACTAAGCGAATAATCATGAGCTCATAACCCAGGGCTCTCACTGACCATCTTTGTGTGTTATACGCGTTGACGGCATTGAGCTTCGTATTACGAAATGGGGGAGTAGGCATGACAACATGGATTTGCAGAAGAAATCAACACGCTTTAAAAATAAAAATTATGAATGAAAATTAGTTTTCCCAAACCAAATTAGTACTCTATTTAAGTGAAAATCACTTTTGCTTGCAAATAGTGAAAAAATATCATACAAAAATTGTGTCCAAAGATAATTTTATATTATAATGGTAAATTTTGGTGAGAATATCTGGAAATTAATAGAAATTAGTTTAAATTAGGGTCAGAACAAAGTACTTCTAGTAGGTAAATAACGCCAAGAAAAAAAATCATACAAACTTTAGTAATTTAGAATTTAGGGCCAACTAATCCGATAGAGAAGAGTTGGCCTCATACAAACTAATGTCGTATCCAGATGTCGACATCATTCCGCCGTCAACGCAAATTCTAGCTACTATGTCCATGCAACAATCATCATGGGATGGTGATCCCAGACTCTCACTCCGAATACGATCTGCTGCATCGGTTATTGGTGCTATTTATAACACAACAATGGAAGCCTCATATCAACAGTCACTGTGTATACACCCAGGTTTTTTACGCGGTTTTTCCAATTAACGCGGATTTTTCAATTAACGCGGTTTTTTTACGCGGATTTTCCAATTAACGCGGTTTTTTACACGGATTTTCCAATTAACGCGTAAAAAAGACCAGTGCAATATCACATCTTCTCCTCAGCTCACATTTTCTCTTATGTTCCCTCAGAGCATATTACGGTAATTAGTGCTTGTATCGGAGCTTAGCGCTTACGAAGGAAGTCAGTGCCGCACCATATCACGATTCTTACGAGGATTTTAGGTGTTGGGTAACGGGTAGCTCACCGGGCGGTATAACGGGAAGGGGTTTTACGGGCAGCTATTCGTGAATGGATTTCCCTGTCTACTTAGCTCTGGACGGTTCAACAGTGGTACTGCACGTACATCGGCATTAGAGTGTACAAATCACAAGGGAATCGCCTAGCAACAGCAGATGATCTCATTCGGGAGGAAAACCGAACTATAGCTACCAGTAACCAACGAAATTGCAGGAAAAAAACCACGGGTTTTCGGAAGCGGAACACTCAACTTTTTACTTCCGTTCTACGTAAGGATAGTCCCATTTGATATCTATCATCTGGTGACATGGTTTTTTTACGCGGATTTTCCAATTAGCGCGGTTTTTTTTGCGGATTATCGAATTAACGCGGTTTTTTTACGAGGTACGTATCCCCTGCGTAAAAAAAACTTGATGTATAGTCCAACCATGAACATTCGAACAAGAGAAACATTCATACGCCGAAAAAAGGCGACATGTGTCGTGTATCGATAGAATATGAAACTCTTACGCCTAAATGGATGATGTGTAATAGACAACATGAGAAAAAAATGTACACGATAAATGCGGCTCTGTTACAGCTGAATTGCTAAATGAGCATAATAAAAATAAACAAATAAATATAAATAATATTATATAAAAAAAATTGCCATTGTTTCTGCTTGACCACTTTTCGATTTTTCGTAATTTTCTGGAAAATGAAAGTTCGAAAATAATAAAAATAGTTGAAATTATACCGATGGCTTTCGTTAAAAAATATTTTTACAGCTTGGTCGTTAATGGGTTAATGTTAATAAACTTTAACTTTTTACACATACTTAAGTATTTCTGAGTGTCACATAAACTAATCGAAAAAAAAACAAATGTTTTCTAGAAATGAAATCTTTGGAGGACTGATAAATAGTAAAGATAATCAACTATCGAAATTGAAATGATGCAAATCAATGAATCAAGCATGTTTTATTATGATTTTTAGTACTCTTGTGGACACAATATTACTGCTGAAATTTCGATCCATATCATCCGACATTGACTTAGTAAACGTGGATTTAATCAATCTACGCTTTCTGGTTCATTGGATTTTGCGGTGCTTTTTGCCAGTCTTTAAATATCATCTGTTTCAGTTGCGAAAGCTTCATCGAAGGGTATTCCTGTTTTAGAATAGGCAATTGTTCCTCCTCGTATGCCTTGAACGCAGCCTTCATTCGTTTTTCGGGGTGCCGATCCTCACCATCCTTAACGCTAAGTACTGCCAGAGCTTGATCGATAGTTTGCGCAACTTCAGTATCTGCCATCACACGATTGAGATTCTCCTCAAGTGGAACCACCTTTGGAGTTGTTACCTTTGGAGGATTGTTCACTGATTCAATAGCACGATTGCGCTTTTCCACTTCGGCCTCAATTTGAGAGCGGGTCACTTTTTGAACAGAGACTTTCGGAGCAACCTTTATAGAATCAATCTCTTTCTCCAGTATAGCTTTATTTTCTGCTTTCTTGCGGGCTTGTTCCAATCTTTTGCGTTCCTCGTCTTCCTGCAAGTGTCTACCTAGATATTTTTGTTTTCTAATATCATTTACTGAAAGTAAAACACACCTTTTGTTTTTTCTTTTTTGCCAGCTGTTTGTCCTCGTCGGCCCAGAGAGCGTCTTCGGCTGCTTTTGCAGCCTTGTCATTTGCTATTTTTTTGGCTTCAGCCTTACGTTCTCGGGCCTCCACGGCTTTGGAATTGATTCCCATCTTTTTTGGCATCGCGTCAACTGATACGAGATCTTTTGTCTACTCTTATTATCAAATTTGGCTTGTATTATCTTATTAGTATTTCGAATCCGCCAGACGCGATAAAAAAACAAATCGCCGCATCGACTGTTATTTACGTCTCGGTTTATTATGACAAATCATATGGTCAAGCAAAGTAATCCGCGATCAACGTGGTTTGACATATACTACAGGTGTGCTAGATTTTTTGTATTGTGCACAAAAATTACTCAACAGATAAAATAGAGTGCATAATCACGGTATTTTGTTCACAAATTAAATAATAAATTTACAAATTTCGTTAATCTAAATCCGTCTATTCGTCTGTTTTTTATAACAAACTTGAACTCGGAGTAAAAACTCACTAAAAACGATAATTATTGACGTGTTTTCTGGGTACGCGATTATGGGTTTAGGTCAGCCGTATCACACTGCAGCAGACACAACGTTTGTATTAAACTGTAAATATTTATTTTCATAGATAAAATACATGAAATACAGGAATATATATCCGATTTCCATGAATTGACAAAAAAAAGATCTATGCAAATTCAGACAATTTTGCACGCTATTTGCTAAAGCTGGCGCTTCATTATGCTTCGAATACTCCCGAATGCTGGGCGCTCGATAGCTGATGAACGAGGTACGAACCTCTAATGTAGAGCGACGAATATTCACGTTGAATGGTAATCCGGCCGTTGTGAGTTTTTTTTTTGGACCGAGTCAAGGGATTTTTATCATTCGCATTCGATACACTGCTACATAATTCGTCCGAATCTATCTTTGACAGATTGGTTTCTTAAAGGAATTATAAAATTGATTCTTAAAATTCATTTTTTTCTCAATTTTTAAATTTACAGTCCAATATTGGTAGTATTTTCAATGCTCGTATTATCATTCAATTTCAAAACGTTTTTGATGGTAAATAAAAATAATAAACATTCGATCCAAATACTCACCGATTGTTTGGACCGAATGCATTGTAGCGCCGGCTTAACACTAACGCGAGGTTCCCAGCCGGGTGACGTCTTTAGAGAACCCCCATTGAACTGACAGGAGCCAACATATCGGGTATCCCACTGACATTTTACCTTTGTTTTCTTATGAATTGGGTATCCCACTGACAGTTCTGCTTGATATTTTGCTAACGATCCTAGCATCAATCATAGCACCCGGCTGGAGGTTCCTTACAGCATACCTGGCAACTGTCTAAGTACGTTGATCACAGATGTACACTGTCGACGTCTGGTGGCAACTCTCAAGTTCGGGCCAGAGTTTGGGTCCCAAACTCGGAACTCTAATCGCTACCCAAATTCCGTTTTGACAGCCAAGGTAAGGTCGATAAAATATCAACGATCGACCTCAAATACTGCCACCTTGCAATCGATTTATCGACCTTTTATATGCATTCATTGAACAACTTGACGCCAACTATCTTGCCAACATTGGAAGGCATCGACCTGCTTGCAGCGCTGATTCCAGCACTGCTCGCCTCTTGTTTGTATTGGTGTGTTATTAAAATGAAATAAAATATCAATTCTCCTATACTCGCGGACTGGTCTCACAGACCCAGAAATAATTAAGTCGTTTATTTCTCAGAAAACATTAACACTACGACTTTGCGAATCTCTTTAGCTTCTAGCTTCGTCATTCATCGTTCGTCATCGTTTAGTGTATCGCGTGTGTTGGTACGAAGGGGACGTGTGTCACTTTTTGACGTAGAACTACGTCTTTCATTAAGGGTGTCAAATCAGAAAACAGGTCACGTTTCTATGAAATAAAGTTAACGTTAATAACTATTTTTGCCGCGAAAGGATTTTGGCGATTTACATACTACACGAATCGGAAATTCCGTAAGATTTGTTTAATATGCCATACAATAGAATCCCCTGGTTAGTAAATGGTTAAAATTCATGAAAACTTTAAGTGTTTCTATTTCCCCATACATTTGTTCTGTCCATTTGAGTGCTTTCCCGAACAGAGATATCCATAACGAGCAACTTATCGACGACCAACGGAGGGGAAATAGTAGGATTTAAAGTCTCTGTGAACAAAGGAAAAGAAGAAGAACGAAGGGGAATACTTGTCTAGAGTATAAACAGTGGATCTCGCTGAGGCAAACTTTCATTCGGCATCGGACTGTTGAGTAATCCAGTTCACTTTGCTTTCGCTGCGCTTCGATCTAAGATTGGACCCCACCAGTGGTAATCCAACTTGGAAATCGTCGTTTGATTTTTCTGTTCGTTTTTCGCGTTATTCGTATCGTGTGTTCTTCTTTCCGCGTCATAAATTGGACGCTTCGCGTAGTGTGCGATGAGCAAGAAGAAGAGGAACCGAGCCTTCGCAAATGTGACACCGCACCGAACAACAGCGAAGTAGGCGATTTCGGCGCGTCGGTCGAAAATGTTAACGCCCAGGCAGTAACCAAAATTAAGCTCCCCCCGCTGGTGGCGAAGGCGATCGCTCTTGACAAACTCATTAGCGAATTCGCATCGATGGGTGTTACAGCAGAGTACAAGCTGTGTAGCATAATTCAGTTTTTTTTCAAGCAGTAAACATTGTTTATTTTCCGTCTTCATAAGGGCTTCGTTGGTGCCTTTGAGAATGCATCAATGCATTAAACTGACGTTATGGCGAAGCAGACGTTAAGGTTGTGCACCAAAAAATTATTTGGGAATACCAAGCATCTTGAATGTCTTACTGGAATGTTATAAGTTATTTGGGTTCGAGTGCCAGTCGCAAAACTGTCGCAAATCTTCAACTAAGATTGCATTTGCGCTAATATTGATCATAATGAAGCATTGCTACTTTTTTCGAGGTTATTATTAACAAAAAAGAGTTTATTTCTCTTGTTTAGTCATCAAGAATTTTGTATGTGATTAGGTTTTGCTTGCCAGTAGCAAAACTTCCTCCACTAAGGGTGACACCTGCGCTTCTCTCGAGCATGAGAAAGTAATGCAACTCTTTTCGAGGCCAGTAATATTAACAGAAGCGTTTCTTTTGAGAATAGCGCAAAAAGATGAGAAATGTTTATATTGCTAGTAGTTTCAAGCCACCAATTTATGACTCTGCATGCATGCTATGGTGAACGCTTGTTTGGCGCTTGGTTTACGCTTAGTTTGTACGAACGATATCTAGAGGTGCGATTTCTTTGAGGCAATACTAAATAACATGTAGCATGTTATTTGATACTTGCAAGTGTTGTCATTGTTGTTGTTCACATGCGGTGCCAAAGATATATTGATGTAGTTATGAGATATGGAATAATGGTGCTGGTGCAACATGTATATAAACGACTGTAGCCGAGTCTATGTCAATTTCGAAAAAGGCCACCGGAATAGCCTTCGAGGTAAATTTTCAATGCATTGACATGAAATAAATTGCGACATAAGATTGTTTTGCGAGGACAAGAATGAATCATCAATCAATTATCGTCAACTGATTCTACAATGAAAAAAATATTTCAGAGATTTTTTCTTATATATTACTTTTTGTTAGGAAGAAAGCGGGTCCAAAAACCTCATTTTTAGTGTTACGTTATTTGTGCATGACGCCTAATTGTTTATTCCCAAAACTTGAAAACAATTTCTATTCTAGGTATCGCAAAATGGAGTGTACACCTTGAATTTCTCCGAACAAATGAGCATTGTAAAGCTTGTTTTTCAACTCTTCATAATTCGTCAACCAATCAGTACGAAGCGCGGGATCTCTTGCCGAAGAGCGAAACAAGATAGAACTTCCCAAGTTTTTGCTGCGAAAAAATACGAATTCACGTTGTTTGACAGTTGCCACTGCCCACATCAGAAAGTTGAAACAAAACAATCAAGATGGGTGCAACAAGATATAAAAAAAATCGCTCAATTTCACATCAATGGAACGATGTAGGTAATACTCAAGCTTGCTACAGGATAATAAATAATTTTCTGAATTTCTATTTATATTCTACCGAATTTTCTAATATTGAATTGTATCGAGTTCGAGGTATACTTGAACTCACAATTGTGAGTAATATGAATTTGTTCCACCAATCTGGTACAACTTGTTTTCGTTGTAAGCAAGGCGCGTAGAAGTATATCCTAAGGTGGGCCAACTTGCTAAAACCACTCTTCAGCCATCTTGGAAGTCTACTGTGTTTTGTTTGTAAATAAAACACAATACGCTTGTGCCCAAGCTCGCTCGTGATCAGTCTGTCTCTTTCACACTTCAAGGGAAAAATTCCCCTTCTGCTTTCTTCCGTACTGTTTTCATATACCGCTCCCCTAGCCAACTTAGTGACGAAACGGCCTCACCTAGTACCATAGACCCGTCTTGGTTGTAAGGACCAATGAGAACCAATCTCTTTGAATCGGGTGAAGGACAGATGATGTGAAGGAAACTAGGATCGGTGCTCCAGATTCAGCATTTTGTTCCCACAATAAAACACGGCGGCGGCTGCCAGATGTATGGTACGATGGCGACTTCTGTAACTGCTGGACGCCAAAAGAGACCATACCAAATACTAGGAGATTGATTTTTGTTATCAGTCAACATTTCTGAACTGAACACTCAATTCTGGAACGTCTAAATTATTTTTTTTTGTTTGTTTTTTAAACATGAAGTAGAAATTTGACCGTTTAATTTTTTTCTTATCACTACGTAGAGTAAAAAGGATCAATTTAACGGTGAATACGAGTCGCTTTTAATTATTTACCTGAAAAACTAAAAAATAACAAACCCACACGGGATGTATACTTAATTTTTCGATTGACTGTATATTCATTGATGAATGGGCGTTGAACGCATTTTAATTTTTGTATGATAATCGATCACTTCAGCGATTCATATAGTTTTGTTTCCTTATTTGCTTTGTTTGTATTTGAGAGGCTTTAAACTTTGCAGTTCATTCGCCTCTAAATTGTGTTTTATTTGATGGACTATTTTACACTCTTGGTTTTAGTTGTCAATGATAAATTGCCGAGCACAACGATTTTACACTGTAGCATACATGTGGTTTCGGATCAATCAAATTTGTTCAAATTCACACATTTCAGACTTTTATTTGTCAACAAAAATGTCAGACACGGTTTATACTGCGAACTCAATATCTAACTTACACGAAATAATATGAAGAAAAGACAAAAAAAAAATATATAAAGAGGGTTGAATTGCTAAAGTTTCTCATTTTCTTCCTACTTAACAATATTTTTGTTAATGATATTTTAGCCTACATACACGGGTAAATAACGCCATAAGTTGATTTACAAATTGGGCTTAGTAGAGGTAAATATGTCTACTGCATTACTGAAAATAACTGTTTCAAACAATCGAACATATTGTCTTCCTAGTTTAAAAAATCACAGATTTTAAAACTGCTTTCATGATTCTATCTCAACAGCTTGTCAGTATTTTTTTTATCGATTTAGCATGATCGTACGATATTCTTATTTTTTTTTGTTAGTTTTGAGACTACTCGATACGGGATAGTCGCCAGTCTTCCTCTCTGATTAACATAGAGAAACGCGATTACCCGGCGTATCTGTTTGTTTGTTTATCGCATCAATCGATTATATTTCCAACATAATCAGCAGACGGAGAGGTTATCCTTTTCAACAAAGCCTCGATAGGAATTGGTTGGTATTAGAACATTAAGATGAACGTTCATGTCTATTTTAAATTTTCATAACAATATCATATATTTCTATGTACATAAACGGTAATAACAAGTTTGTTACAATGTGCCAAATATTGTTTCATCATTATGCCATTTGCAACTTATTTCGAGAATCTCGCATATACAAGTGAAAACATAAAACTAACGCACCTACAACTGGAGAGGCACCATTATAAATGTATCACGTCATCATTGTGTATGAGTTGTAATTCCATTTCAATTTCGTATTGAATATTTTTCAGTTGATTGAATCCGACACAATCTACATTGATTACATGAGCTATGATTTACTTTAAAGTGTACTTCAAATGGCACCAGTTCAGTTGTTATGAAAAATTTGGAACACAATTGAAATCTGATAATATAAATATTCGAAAAAATTATTCAATTGCACAATGAATTAAATAAATTTATAGCAACTGATTGATTATGATTTTAAGAACAGAGTATACTGCCAACTTTACGAAGAGAATGAAATGTTGCGATTCTTCTAAATCAAACCAAACTAAACGAAGAGCAAAAAATGTAAAAAAGCAGCAATACTAAAACTCTAGAGGTATATCCAAATGTGGCAGGGCGGTGTTTTTTTCTGGGTTTTCCAGGTTGGAATAGAACCACTATCCAATATTGACAAATAGGTCAGGATTTGCGCGCCTTTTTGTCACTGATTTCTTTCTTCAGCTTTTTGAGCATATCCTCAAATGTTTCCCCTCCGCCTTTACGTCTTAGAGCATCTAAAGGATTTGGAGGCACTACTAGAGATCCATCTGAAGCAACATAAGTGATCGCGTCTTGATTATGAGACAAATCGCCATCTAAAGAAACAAAAACAGAAGAGAAAAACGTACCAATATAATGATCCAGTTCATATATTTTCTAGTTGTGAAAACCTATGGTAGGTTGAACATTCAGGAACATCTTCTTCAATACTTGCTTCCGGAGATTAACAGGTTTACGGGAGAACTTTGCTTGATTGTTTGATTCTTCACGATCAGAATACGATTAGAATGGAAACAAGCTGCTGATATCCCACGAGACTAACAATCGCTTACCTAAATCGGCATATTCCGTTCTACAGAAAGCTCGACGCCCTCCAAAACTAACATCGTATTCAGTCAAATTGGGGTCCTGAGAACTGGCATCAATAGCTTTGTACGCATCCTGCGGCTTTTCAAAAGTCACAAAGCCATATTTCGCACTGCAAATGTGAAGAATGATAAGTATTTTATGTCTCAAAGTTTATCCTACAACAGATAGTGAGTTGCCATTCGCCCAATTGTTTTTGAAATTTAGGATTAGATAAAAAAGGCAACAAAACTAGAAAGATAAAGGCATGATTTTAAAATAGGAATATGAAACAAACGAATAATGTACATGAGAAAAATCATATTCAGATCTTGATATTGCAACTTGAAGATGTAGAACCATACGTTGATTACTTGAAATGTAGTATTATATTATAAGGTAAACAAAATTAAAAAATAAAGAAAATTTAAGTGAAAAAACATTAACGCAACATTCGTATGTAATTAATAATTGACATTTAAGGAAAGCTGTTCGAAATCTGATCCAGAATAGACACTTGTGACCAAACATCCTGAAGAAAAATAGTGTGATATATTTAATGTCATTTCGAACATTGAAAACTGAGTTGCACTAGTTTTAGTGGCCTTGTATTCAATAAAGTCCCTGATTATATCGCGCTTGAAGTGGAATATTCAAAAAATATCAACGAATTGTAGTAGCATGGACATCAATTGTTTAACCTTTACAAAGTTACACTGAACACTTACCCAGATTCTTTGTAGTGAAGTGTCACTTGTTTGATGCGTCCATAATGAATAAATTTTCTTTTCAGATCTTCCCTCCTCAATTCGGGTTCTAAACGACCCACATAAACGATTTTTCGCTCTAGATTAAATAAAAAAGGGTTTATAACTCTGTCTGATGTTACTATTTAGTGAAACTCACCTGGCGATACTCCATACCTCCGATAATCATTACGCATTGGATTTCTGATTCGTGATAATGGTCGCGTCATAGATCGTGAGCGCGACCTACTCGCGCGCGATCTTGATCGTGAACGAGAGCTGTAACTACTAGAATTAGAAGATCTGCTCCTAGATCTTTGCCGCCTGCGGTCGCGTCTATTATAATCACGATCATAGTAATGACGTCGTTCGGATGATATACTTGATCTTCGACGACGTGAGTCACTACGACTCCGACGATGATAGGATCTCGATCGTGATCTAGATCTACGTCTCGAACTGCATCGACTAGGACTTCGTCTTGATGATGATCTTTTGCCGCGACTCCGGTGCGATGCAGTTTGGGTATCCGAATCTGATGAGCTACTTCTACTTTGACGCCTTCGGTACTGCTGACGTGAATGTTCACGATTTCTTTCAATGCTCTGTTGACTGCGATCACGTTGGGAAGAACCGCAACTGCTACGAGAAACCGGCCTTTCCTTCTTCATCGGAGATATTAGTTTCAATGCAGGAAATCGATCCAAAGGTAATGTTTGGATTCCTATAGTCACGCCTTTAGCTCGTTGGCGATCTTTGTGTAAATGCATAATAATTTTATCCTCACCATGTTCGACCTGCTTGTTTTCTGCTATCGATCGTTGTACCTGGGTTTCATCACACTCAACACGGGGAGACTGCTCATAAGCACCTCCTGCCTTCTCTGGCTTGCCAGGAGAATAAGCGTTGGTGGGCAAAACCCCTATGTTAGGTGAACCCTGCTGACTAGCTTGTCCGCCGCCAACAGGTTGCTTTTCAGAAGTTGCCGTTATTGAATGATCTTTTGCGTCCAACTTATGTGAAGTATTTTTACGAATTACCACTTCATGAATACTGGATATCAACGAACTACTTCCAATAATCGCTGGAACAGAAGATTGACATTTTTCAATGGTGGATAGAAGGTTGTTTTTAGGAATGCTCATTTCATGGTGTTCTGTGCAAGATTTTTCAATTTCCAGATTTGCTTCAGCTGGATTGATGACTATTTCCGTGTTGCATCCTACTGAAACAATTATAATTTCCTCGTAATCCTCATGCAACTTCATACTATTGGCTTTCTCTGCGTTTTTATCATACGGTAAAGGATTTCCATGCTCATCGAATTTAATCGATGTAATCTCCGCCAGGGGCAAAATCTCCGGTACTGTTTTTGGAATAATTTTAGCCTCGGTTGATTTGATAGCCGCTTCTTTCTTAAGTTGCTGCATACGTAATGCCTTGAGTTTAGCTGCTGAGATGGGATCTAGAGGAATTTTATTCGTAGGTTTATTTTGGGTACTGCCCGTTTCTAGTAGGGTTGCAAGTGGAACCTGTGTCTTCACATCCGATTCATTTGCTGCTACACTGCTAACTTCCTTCTTGCTACTTGATTCGCACACTGTGGACAAACTGCTAATGCTGCATTTGCTCTCCGCATTGAGAAGATCGATGTTCGCATCATCTGCCGGGAATTCTCGCCGCTTTTTGTATTCTTGGAGATTGAGTTTCTTTTTCACTTTAACTATACAATCATTGTTTCTGCTATTGGCATCACTGACGATAATTTCGGAATTGAACTTGTCACTAGACATTTCCGTTTTGATGGGACGATCATCCGGTGTTTGAGTCTCACAAGGTTTATTCTGATTCACTTTCAACAGTGAAACTTGTTTCTTTGTTGGTTGAACGGGTGATTGATGTGCAACATCGATAACTACCTTTTCGTTAGCTTCTTTAACAGTACTCGCTTGTGCAACTGGCTCAATCGTGCTTTTGGCATCTACACTTTCTGTGCGGGTCTGGATTTCTTCGGGTTTTTTGTTAATCTCTACATTCTGACTACTCCTATCACAGTCGTTACCCGTTTTATCATCCATAATTTCTTTTTTCTTTTTCGAGAGTTTCCCTTTTTTCTTCATTCGCATCTGTTCTATATTAGGAAGCAGGAAAGGAATTTCAATCGCTCTTCGCCGTGGTACTGGTGCCATTGAGCTTTGAATTCCTTTCTTCGGTGAACAGTAATCATGATCGAGTTTAACATTAGTGGTAGTTGGAGATTTCTTTTTGTGTAATCCTAGGTCTTTATGTTTGGATTTCTGCTGAGTTTCGCTTACCACTGTATGATTGTTAGACTGTGCTGCTAGTTTACCTTTCGCCATCATCGATATCCCTTTACCGCGGTGCTGTGAACTATTGCTGTTTGTTAGCTTATTTTTGTTGCTCGACGAAATCGGAGGCTTAGAAGTATCACTAAAAATCAGTGGGGTTGTGTGACTGATCTGCATTGCATTGGTATCGGGGTTAATAATATGATTCATTGATTGGGGATTTTCGGGTTGGGTGGTGTGAGTGGTTGGGGAAGAAATTGAGTGTTTTTGAACAGGATTTGATCGCTGAGTAGGTTTCAAGTTTGAAGTAGTTCCATTAGGGTTCCATGTGGGATCGGTCTTTACATCATCATCCTTCCGCTTGGGCTTTCCGATCGATCGCTCGACTCCAAATATATTTACACATGCTCTACTGTCAATTTCTGATGACGATTCTTCGGATTCAGCATCACTACTTTCCACTATCCGGCGAGTTTTATTTGTGCAACTTCTTCTTGTGGCTTCTGATTTGTGCGCGTCGGGTTTCGGCGATAGCATAAGTTCTCTGAGCAGCTTCAGCTGCTTACCACGAGATCTAGGATGCTTTTTCATCGGTGAAAGTTTTGGTTGCTGTCGCTGGTCTCTTTTATGTTGGCGTTCATCTGCGTGTCCAGAAGACGTAGTTGAATCGGTCGTGAGGAAATCATCTTCTGTGATATAGGCAGCCAAATCAAAGTTACTATTGGCAAACTCTTCTACTAATTTATCATCCGACTCATTAACACGTACCGTACTTTTCAAAGGACTCAGGTCAGTTACTAAAGCGGACATATCAAAGTCTTCGAAACTTAAACTTGTCATTTCATGCATCAGATTACTACTTTCCACGTTGACCGGTGAATGTGGTAAAGAAAATGAATTTCTATTGGTACTAGCAGTACGTTTCCGACGATCGATTGCTATTAGTTTGCGACGTTCCCGTATCCGTGTCAAACTTTCAGCCTTTTTTATGTCTGCGTCTTCCCGATCAGATAAGTGAACAAATTCGCTTGGATGACTAGACGTTGCGGACGCTGACCGTTTTCTCGATTTGGAAGCATTGCTATTGTTGCTCTTATGACTATTCTCGCTACTGCTCCTGCTGCTGCTGCTGCTGCAACTTCTTCTACTGCTGAAGCTGCTCTTGCTACTGCTACTGCTACTACTACTACTACTGCTGCTGCTGCTGCTGCTGCTGCTAGTACTGCTATTACTGCATCTACTTCCACTTCTATTGTCATTGGCAATATCTTCCTCTCCCGAATCATGATGCAGAAGCGCCAACTCCCGTTCGATATCATTGAAATCCGTACTATGTTGCTTGTTCTCAGCGACTACGTTTTTGTTATAATGGGTAATAACAGAATTTACTAACGTACCCCCATTACATTGTTGTCCTACCACATCACTTTTAGGAACCTCAGGTTTATCAATTTCAGGCATTTCAACAAGATCATCTATATCTTGCTGATTCGAAACAATGCAATGTTGTGGTATCATAGAGTCCACCGTTTCTACATATTCTTCTTCTGAATCATAATCACAGTTGGGGTCGATTGATATAACTTCTATAGCCGGAGACATCGCGACATCCTCCTGTATAAAAGTATATTTGTTTTACGATTGTGAAATAAAAATTTAAACCATATTATACTTACATCAGCCTCTTCTTCTTCATCATCGTCGTCGCAGTATTCTCCATAAGTTGCATTCGCCATATTCATGCTTTGACCATATGCGTCTAATGGAGTGAACGGAGAATTATGAAATTCATCATCATCATCATCATCGTCGTCGTCGTCCAGAACGAATGCATTGCCATAGTGATGACCAACAGCTGGTATGTTGTACTGTAAACTACGAATTGATCTAATGCAAGAATGAATGCTGGTAATGATATAACCAATCGTCGGATAAATCTAACTCACTTGTCGTCAGAAAATCTTTCCAAGCTACGTGCAGAAGCTAGTGCTGTTCTAGCAGTTGCTAGTTTGAGCATTCTCGATTCCATTGTATAAACTCTTTTGTGTCGAAGTCAAATGGAAATGTCGAACAGAATGTTCTCGATTCATCTAAAAAAATCCCGGTTCTGGCTTGTGGATCTGCAGTTCCTCCAGAACCGAGATCGTAGCTTTTTGAACTCTCTATAGATCGGTGGGTGTAATTTATGTCACTGTAAAATAGATATAAAGGAACTAGTTGCAGGTTATCATTGTACCATGATGTTTAAAATTAAAATAAAAGTTTTTAACGATAATATGATAATACGTAATCCATTATAAAGAAAACAAATATATGAAGGGAAATAAATTGTTGGTTGATTTCAAGATTAGATAGTTTATGTTCTCAAAGTAATAGTCGAACCATACAATATTACACCCAGGTTTTTACGCGGATGTTCCAAATAACGCGGTTTTTTATGCGGATTTTCTAATTAACGCGGTTTTTTTACGCGAATTTTCCAATTAAGGCGGTTTTTTTAACGCGGATTTTCCAATTAACGCGGTTTTTTCACGCGGTACCCGCGTAAAAAAAGACCAGTGCAATATCACATCTCCCCCTCAGCTCACATTTTCCTCTCATGTTCCCTCAGAGCAAATTACGGTAATTAGTGCTTGTAACGGAGTTTAGCGCTTAGTGTGGCACCTTATCACGATTCTTATGGCGGGTTTACATTAGGGAGATCTATAGCTATAGATGGATTTCTTCACGTGAAAATAGGTGTAAACGGGTGAGAATAAATATGATACACTTATTCGAGGTATATATAACTTGAATAAATTCAGCATATGTAAACGCTTGTGAATTTCTCACTGGTGAGAAATCACTAAAGTTGGATGCAGTTCTACTTCAGGTGAATAAATTCACCTAAGATATGAATATATTCATTATAGAAGTTCACGCTAGTGTAAACGGTTTATGTGATTTCTATAAATCTCATCATATTTCTTCACATCACTAGTCTAAACCCACCCTTACGTGGATTTTAGGTGTTGGGTAACGGGGAGCTCGCCGGGCGGTATAGCGGGACGGGGTTTTTACGGGCAGCTATTCGTGAATGTCTTTTCCTGTCTACTTAGCTCTTGGACAGTGGTACTGCGCGTGCATCGGCAGAAGAGAATTACTAGGGAATCTTCTAGCAACTGTAGATGATCTCATTCGTGATAAACCTGGTTAAATCCCCTGTAAAATAGTGTGAGAGGAATTCAAATAAGATGATATTTGACAAAGTCCAAAGGTTGATCTATCATTCTTATTTGGAGTCCCTGCAGTAACTTTTTCTGGTAACGCCTTAGAGTGAACAATGGATGGTCTTTAGATAGAATCAACGATAATCGCAAAGCGGCACCTGCGTGATTATTAAATACAGTAAACATTCAATGACTGGGCGAAAAGGGAAGAACAGTTATCGACATTCGCGTTTTAACTGGTCCGGCATGTTGAACGTCAAATAAAATCGAGGGGAACTTCAATAAATTGCTTGATTCGCGTTGATCATGAAATTGGATAAACAAAATGATTCCAATGGAGGCTTCACATTGAGTGCGACAACTGGTATGAAATATAATTTGAGGAAATTATTTTTCTGTAATTTAATTTAAAATTATTTTTAGTTCAATTTAAAATAAATATTTAATTTAAATAATTTGTCATGCGAAAATAATGTCAATTTTCATAACATTTCAAATTATATTCGAATGCCACTCACAGCAAATCTTCTATTTGAACATGCGTCAATTGTTTACGAAATTCTGCTTTTTAACTGGCCCAGGAACCAGTTAAACGTTCGCCCTGTTAAAAAGTAGACCAGTTAGCGAACGATTACTGTATATGAACCCAGGATGACGATAGAACATTTGAGTGGTAACCATCAGTAGTACACGACGACTTGAATATGTTAATAAAAATTTCGAATTTTTCTTTTAATCGTCATACTTCTTTACAACCATATACATATGTCTTTGTTAACCCATTAACGACCAAGCTGTTAAAAATATTTTTCTAACAATAGCCATTGGTGTTATGTTGATTATTGGCGTTTCAGAAACCCCAATCTTCAAGAATTATTTTTTTCCGTTATTCCGTATTCCGGAAAATGACAAAAAATCAAAAAGGCGCCAAACAAAAACATTGGCCGGAATCAACATATTTGTTCCTGTAGGAGGTTCAATCCAATGGTTTTCTTCCTACATCACAATGTGTGATTTTATATCAAAGTAATATTGTAGAAAAGTTTACACATTTTGAAATTTTGTAAGGTTTTGTTTTTTGTTAGGTTATGTGAGGTTATGTACTTTTCGCACATAGTTGCTTTAAACCAATTTTTATGCTCAATAAAGTAATACAAATTTGAATGAAATTGATAGTAGGTGGTAACTAATAGACTAAGCTATCGTTTGATGCTAAAACCTTACCATATGGTTGCTTTCCAAAGCCATGAAAAATTATCGAAGTTGCTGTTCGATTTTTCGAACGCTTGGCATAAAACGGGTTAAATATGACTCACCTGGACACCTTTTTTAGTTTGAGCATTCCTGTACTATAGGACCCCTACGCATTTACAAACGTATAGTGCTTATATTCGAACAAAAATAAACTTAACATAATTCTAGCAAACTAGATTACAAACATCAACCCAGGTGCATTCGGCTAATTTTAACAACTATACAGCCAAACGAAAGTTGCTTTTTCTTTAATATGGCCAATTCTACCTACAGATAGTTACCTGGTTTTTACACAAGTAAATGTACAGGTAAAACGCAACAATTTTCTCAATGATTAAAAGTACGCTGGAAATCGTTCATTTCAACTCTTATTTTAGATTGTGGAGTGTTACCTGAATCTATTGTATGAATTTTGTATGGACAGCAAGTGAGCGAAATAAATTTATTTTTTTATCTTGCCTCACTCTCAACAATTTTATCTGACTTGAGTCAAACTCATTCATACCTGTCTACTACACCCAGAAAAATACTTGGTGAAAAACTCCAATACATTTGGTAATGCAAACATTACTAGAATGTACATATTTTCTGCACATACAGGGAAACTTCGATATAACGTACCCTCGATATAACGTCACTCGATATAACGTACATTTTACCTCGATATAACGTACACATTTCCAAAGTGTAAAGGAAAAAACATTTCAATATTTTTTTCCTGATAGAACAATGAATTATCTGTATTGTGATGCTAAAACAAGTTTTGTACCTTCAATCAATCCCGAAATACAGCTGGTTTTGTGAATCTGGATTCTAAATGAATCAAGCTTCAATCAACAGTACGAAGGGAAACATCATGAGAAAGGCTGGCTTCGTCTTCTGATTGAAGTTGTTCATTAACTTTACTAAAACAGCAACACAATAATGTATTATAGACTACGTTTGTGAGTACTTTATTATGCTTCGATATAACGTACAATTCGATACAACGTACAATTTTGAAAGTGAAATGTACGTTATATCGAAGTTTACTAGTATTATCAACCGTATGAAAAATGAATGCAATACACTAAGACGGGTCTATGGTACTAGGTGAGGCCGTTTCTTCACTAAGTTGGTTAGGGGAGCGGTATATGAAAAGATAATGGAAGAAAGCAGAAGAGGAATGATTTGCTTGAAGCAGCTGTATGACACCCGCCATGTTTTTGATGCCAACATCTCAAACGTTAAAAGTATTTGTTTTCTTCAAAAGAGCGATCCGCGTTGGCGGCATTGTGCTTTGTTTACTAGTTTAGGGGAGCGTCAACGAATAGCTGATTTTCAGTCGGAATGAACGTTTTCAAAATTAAAATTATGAATGAGAATTAGCTTATCCATATCAAATTAGTGTTCTATTTGAATTAAGAAAATTTTTGTTCGCAGGTGTTGAAAAAATCTCATACGAAAATTGTTTATGAAGACAAATTTATATTATAATGAAAAAATTCAGCAACAATTTTGGAATTGTATAGCCATATAATTGAATGAAAGTTAGATATACGCGTTTCAAGTAATTAAATAACATGATGTGAAAATTTTCATTCAAATTTTAAAATTGAAAAACCGACTTCGTGTCTTCTAATCTGAAAGAGATCACACTAACGAGTTTGGGACACAAATTGTGGCCATCGCGAATTACCAATTTACCACCATCTGACATATCGTGATGTCGATGATGAACTTTTACAGCAGAGGGATAGTGAGATATGCGATGACGGTAGGTAGAGTGAGATAGCGATAATCGTGCCATACACCTGGCTTGAAGCGTTAGCGAGACAGACGGACCACAAGCGAGGTTGTGCACAAGCGTATTGTGTTTTGTTGACAAGCAAAACATAATATACTTCTGAGATGGCTACAGAGTGGTTTTGACATATTGGCCCACCTTAGGACATACTTCTAAGCGTCTTGCAATACACATCCCTTCCAACGATTAGTACACGGTATTGATAACTTTGCGGATAGCACCAAAACATGAAGGTAAATCTTTTTTTTATCATTTTTAAATCTGGGGTAAGGTACACCGGGGCAAGCTGAATCACGGGGTAAGTTAAAACGGAAGACATAACTTTTACTAAGAATGACGGAATGACGTGATATTTTTTTCAGTAAACAAAACCTTTCAACCCACCTTATTACAGCCATTACCAGAATATTGTAATACCTTAACGCATCGTGCCATTGTTTACATTTCTTCGTTCAAACCTAAATCAAATCAAACATTTTTGCGCGCTGACTCAATCGGTCCGAAAATACTGTTTTTTTTCAATCACCCGAATTGCACGTCAGGTAATCAAATAGTGATAATCAAGTGTAATGGTTTTGAAAACTAAACTGAAAAATCTTTTCCCGTATTAGCTCTGAGTATTGCAACTCACCCCGTGTTTTTTTCAACCCTGGGGTAAGTTGAAAGAGTTAGAAAATTCGGCCATTGTTGAAATTCGAACATATGCGTAGAAGGATTTTTTCGTCAAATATGATCCTCTATCACCTCCCGAATGAATTTGTTTTTTCATATTAGAAAGGTATGTGATAACTTTAAGGGGATGAATAAAAAATTAGAATCTTATTTTATTTTCAACATATGAAAAATATATGCATAAAAACGATTGAAGGAAAAAAAAAATTGACTCGATTATATACAGTGAAAATAAATTCTAGACTGTATATAATCGAGTCCGCCCTGTATTGTGTTCCTCAGTATGTTCTAATTTTTGAATATGCAGACATGAGACAAGTCAAATTTGTTAATTTTGACGTGGGACTACGTCTAACCGGAGTATATGGGGGGTAAAATGAAAACCTAAACACAGAACATGCAGGAAAAAATGAAAGACAATTAATAAAATGTTATTTTTTATTAGATAAACAATTGAATAACTGTGAAATGTCAAGCGTTATCTAAACGCCCTAACTGCCTAGTTTTGATTGGCCCGATTTACGGTTTCCCGAACACAGACTTCCAAATCAATGTACCTGTGGGAATCCGCATAGCAAATATACATGCAAGTTGGTGGTATTTTTGTTCCAACCGAGCTGTGTTTCCCTAACACGGTCTTCGAAATCAATGTGCCTGGAATCCACTTTGCAAATACATGCAAGTCGGGGGCATTTTTATTCCGACTGAAATGTATTTCCCTAACACAGACTTCGAATCCATGGAGCGTGGGGAAATTGATATTGCAAATACATGCAAGTCGGGCGCATTTTTGTTCCGGCCTGAAATGTGTTTCCCTAACACAAACTTAAGAACCAAGGTTTCTGGGGAAATTTCCATTGAAAATTCATGCAGGTCGAGTATATTTTTCTTCCGACTGAAATGTGTTTCTCTAACACAGCCTCCTAATCCAAGGAGCGTGGGGAAATTGGCATCACAAATACATGCAATTCGGGGGCATTTTTATTCTGGCTGAAATGTGTTTACCTATTACAGACTTCTAAACGAAGGTGTCTGGGGAATTCGGAATTGCAAATACATGAAGATCGAGGCATTTTTGTTCCGACTGAAATGTGCTTGTCTAACACAGACTTCAAAACCAAGATGTCATCATACCAAACGTAAAAGGACTGTCATTGAATTTACTTGTAATGAAGAACATAATCTATTCAAATGCATGAATTGACCTCATATGGCATTATACAAACTTTTTACTCACAAAGAAAATATATTGAATTCAATTGAATTCGGAAATTGTTTCATTCAATCAAAAATTAAATCAATACAAACAAATGATTACTAAGCTAAGGTAGTCCCACGTCAACCTTGCGGTTATGTCATAGATATAACCCACCCATTTTTTTTTGCAACTAGGGGTCGTTCAATTATTATGCAACGCAATTGTTCTACTGTTCTAGACTCTCTATCTTCCCTACAAAACATGTAACGAATGGTTATTTGCATAAACATGTTTAGACTTTATTTGGGTTTAATTCTTAACAAGTTTCCAAAAGGCATTCCCTTCTCCCTTTCTGAGTGCCGTGATATTTAACCCTTTAACGGGCCGTGGGAACTAGGCATGTAATCAACGCAAACTCCAATACAACGACATGTTTAGATGCTAAAATAAACAAAATATTTTTTTTTCAAAACACAAAACAATCAAAAATATTAAAAAAAAATTGGTGGCAATATAGTTGCCACTGCCCGGTTAGCGCAAAATGTTGGTGGCAATATAGCTGCCACCTGCCCGGCTAGCGGAAAACACTTGATGGTAAAAATGTTGTTTTTGTATTTGAAATTTTGATATTAGTTTCAACAAAAACAACTGAAAAAAATCATGATCAGACTCAACAGATCCTAAAAAGTTCATATGTATTGAAAACTTCAACAAAATGACTGTTTTTCAATAACTTTACGGAAAATTTTCTCTTGTTGCTCTAAATTGGGAGTTGTTAACACAAAAATGGCTCCAAAATGAATAGTTTTTGATTTTTTCGCGCTCAAAAAAGTCAGGCATGTTGCTAGACATTAGAACAAGTTACCACATAAGGTTAGAAGTGATAATTCATTGTTAAAGAAGAGAAAAAAATTAAATCGTTGGTGGCAATATAGATGCCGGTACCCGTTAAAGGGTTAAATACTTGAATGATCCCATCAACCTCATTAGTGGCCGTTTTGAGTGGCTCTACTCTGATATGAAGGCATCTAAAATAGTATGTTTGATGTTATTGTCTCGCATATTACTTCCTAGTACGTAGCGTCCATTTTGCGTGTATACTACTCCCACATATCTCACATGTACCAAAAATCCTTTTGACGTAAGACTAAGTCTTTCATGTTTGTACCGGGATGAAAGTTCAAAGTTTCGGAAATGAGAGAGTGACGCTTGGAGTGCATGATTTTGAACGTTAATAAAAGAACGATGAGCGGCTGAACAATGTGGCATGAAAATCACTTCATTCGAAATATAAAATGTGCAAGATTTATATGATTGTTACTTATTGATCCACAAATTGTTTCAATAGCTGCAAAACTGCTTTGAAACATACTATCGAAATCACTATAAATGAAGCAATCACTTGAAATGTCATTTGAGTTGCGATTGAACTGCGGTTGAGGCATAATGCATGATTTCGACTACTCTTTTAGTTTCTATTTTGCTTTCACATGAAGTGGTCTTAGAAAATTGATTGCCAGTGTATGCACTCGAGCTGAGGAATATTCGTACAAATCTGCACATTCGACTAGGTGTTCCGTGGTGCAATCCAAGAGCATCAGTTTCTATTCTTCTTTCGCCTGGAAAAGTAATGAAAAATTATTTGCTTGAGATTGCGCCCGAGCGGAGGAATATTCGCACACCTTTGCGCATTCGACTAGGTGTTCCGTGATGCAATCCATAAGCATTAGCTTCTATCCTGCTTTCGCATGGAATGGTCATGAACAATCTCGTGTATCATTCTCACGAAAATGAATCATGTATCAAATATCTGCAGTTGCTTTTACAAAGCCACTCAAACCCATCGGTTCTGTTCAGGACCATACGCTCGAAAGGGTTGAATTTTATGTTCATAACAATTCCATACTTATACTCATCCACTCACACACTAACAAGAAAAACTCAGCAGTCTTTCAAAATATTCAATTCATTAATTAATTGAGAATTGATTCAGATGCGATTTCAAATAAATGATCACTGAGTCAGTGGTAGTCCTACGTCTACCTTGCGGTTATATCACAGATATAACCCACTTCTAGTTTTTTCCAAATGTTTATATGTAAAAATAATAAACGATGATAAAATTTTAGGTTTAGAATGAATATCTTTATATAGAGTATCAAGCATTCTGCAAGTAATCTTGAACAGATTTTTTTCCGATAAGAATTTTCTATTACAATGATGAGATTTTCATGAATATATTTAAATAATTTTCATATTGGTCGAGTAAAAGTAAGTACTACGAATTTAAATTAGCAATATCAAACTTTTTTCTTTCATTCAAGATTAAAAAACTTAGAACTGTTTTCAGGGATGATTACTGAGAGCGAAAACTCATTATTTTTTCACCACAATTCAAATATTTACGGACTGGGCAATCACAGTGTACCGGATATTTGATTGATATACAAATAATCGAAATCCGTTCACGGTCAAAAGGGTTATTAGTGTTCAAATTATTTCATAAAATCGTGACATACGTGACGAAACGTCATAATTTTAGTGAACATAATGAACAATAATATACAACTTCATCAGGGAAATGTCGATAGTTTGTGTATACACTCTGAGAGAAAAAATGTGACGAATTTTTCGGTAAATACGACCAATTATTAGTCATTTTCTGCCGGACAAAATATTCGTACATATTACGCAATGAAAAAGGTAAACAAATATCAAACCGGCAGTGTAAGCTAGGTTAAACAAAATATCTGATATACGGTCAAACAAAATATCTGTTTACCTCTCATCCAAACTGGTGAATTGTCGAAGATATCAGGTAGAATAATTTAAATTTCACGAGAAATTCCTTAAATACGATGCGCGCAAAATTGCATCCCAAATTCTGTTTTATTTATTATTTTCTACATTTGACAGTTTCATGCATAATAGGTTGTCTTATATAGCTTCATATGTTCTAAGAACAGGTTACTCGAGAAGTATCAATTGATTTTTAGTTAAATTATCCAAATTTTAGCACCGACTCATTTTACCAAGCCTGTTCATTTAAACCGCATTTCCCCTACTAATTTAGATAAAAAACCCTACCCGATAGAGAACCGCAAGATAACTCGCACATACTAAAAACACTAACAGAACTAACCGATCGTCCAAATGAGACACATCATCGTAATTTTTAGGAATCTTTTGAAATGACATTGCTTGTTTTCTTCCTGCATATTTTATATTTTGTTACCAGCTTATGACCTGTAGAACACATTGAATTTGAACCTACAAAATAGCTTGTTCATAGTCACGTTTTTCTCTCTTCTCGAGCATTCCCCACCTTGAATACGTTTTCCTATGAGACACACGAACGCCGAAAACAAAGACTATTTTTGTGATGATCTGCATAGTCATTTTGCGCCGATTTGAAAACAAAGGGAAAAAGCGCGGCGAGATACTTTTTTCGCGCGGTCATTGCATTGCATGTAGAGAAAGTGGTATCATTTATACACAGGCAAATTCAAATTAAAGGAGCAAAAATACGTATATCACAGATGATTTTGGCTACCTTGCGTCTATGACTTCTCCGATTCCAATGTAGTGGGGGTATATTTTTTTGACGTAAAACTACGTCTTTCATTAAGGGTGTCAAATCAGAAAACAGGTCACGTTTTTATGAAATAAAGTTAACGTTAATAACTATTTTCGCCGCGAACGGATTTTGGCGATTTACATACTAAACGAATCGGAAATTGCGTAAGATTTGTTTAATATGCCATACAAAAGAAATCCCCTGGTTAGTAAATGGTTAAAATTCATGAAAACTTTAAGTGTTTCTATTTTCCCATACATTTGTTCTGTCCATTTGAGTGCTTTCCCGAACAGAGATATCAACAACGAGCAACTTATCGACGACCAACGGAGGGGAAATCGTAGGATTTAAAGTCTCCGTGAACAAAGGAAAAGAAGAAGAATGAAGGGGAATACTTGCCTAGAGTATAAACAGTGGATCTCGCTGATGCAAACTTTCATTCGGCATCGGACTGTTGAGTAATCCAGTTCACTTTGCTTTCGCTGCGCCTCGATCTAAGATTGGACCCCACCACTGGTAATCCAACTTGGAAATCGTCGTTTGGTTTTTGCTGTTCGTTTTTCGCGTTATTTGTATCGTATGTTCTTCTTTCCGCATCATAAATTGGACGCTTCGCGTAGTGTGCGTTGAGCAAGAAGAGGAAGGCAGACTCGAGCCTTGCAAAAAACGAACGCATTGCCAGGGGCAATAAAATTTCGAGGTAAAGGTAATATTATATTATCAGGCACGTAGCGTAACCGGCACGGCACGTTTCATGCAAGACAAATATTATTACGTGTGTTTCAAATGTGTATGCGTATATATAGCGGAACGGCTCCGGACATACACAGCACGTTTCAGACAAATGCATGAAGGAATTCTCGAAAAGAATATTTTGCCGGTGCCGGGCACGAACTACACGGGCGAGTAGCACCATACATACAAATCAAACGTCGAAGTTCGTGGTATGGGTGCGTTCGTCGCTCTTCGGTACGACATCGGTTCAATCACCAGTAGCATTTCTCCGCTCCGTCTGCGCTGCCGGTCCGTACAGAGAAGTTGCTATGCCTGATGATATGAATACATCATGTATTTGTCTGCCGGTGTCGGTACGTGCCGTTTACGCTACGTGCTGGATAATATAAAACGGCTTTAAGCGTCATCTAATGATGCACGCGGTGTTGGTGCAGTGAAAAGCGCTCGCACTGAACCAAGCCTTCGCAAATGTGACACCGCACCGAACAACAGCGAAGTAGGCGATTTCGGCGCGTCGGTCGAAAATGTAAACGCCCAGGCAGCAACCAAAATCAAGCTCCCCCCGCTGGTGGTGAAGGCGGTCGCTCTTGAAAAACTCATCAGCGAATTCGCATCGATGGGTGTTACAGCAGAGTACAAGCTGTGTGGCATAATTCAGTCTTTTTCCAAGCAGTTAACATTGTTTATTTTCCGTCTTCATAAGGGCTTCGTTGGTGCCCTTGAGAATGCATCAATGCATTAAACTGACGTTATGGCGAAGCAGACTTTAAGGTTGTGCACCAAAAAATTATTTGGGAATCTTGAATGTCTTACTGGAATGTTATAAGTTATTTGGGTTCGCGTGCCAGTCGCAAAACTGCCTTCAACTAGGATTGCATTTGCGCTAATATTGATCATAATGAAGAATTGCTACTATTTTGAGGTTGTTATTAACAAAAAGAGTTTATTTCTCTTGTTTAGTCATCAAGAAAGTAAATGTTCTGGAATGTTGTATGTCATTAGGTTTTGCTTGCCAGTAGCAAAACTTCCTCCACTAAGGGTGACAGCTGCGCTTCTCTCGAGCATGAGAAAGTAATGCAACTCTTTTCGAGGCCAGTAATATTAACAGAAGCGTTTCTTTTGAGAATAGCGCAAAATGATGAGAAATGTTTATATTGCTAGTAGTTTCAAGCCACCAATGTATGGCTCTGTATGCATGCTATGGTGAACGCTTGTTTGGCGCTTGGTTTACGCTTAGACGATATCTAGAGGTGCGATTCCTTTGAGGCAATACTAAATAACATGTAGCATGATATTTGATGCTTGCAAGTGTTGTCATTGTTGTTTACATGCGGTGCCAAAGATATATTGATGTAGTTTTGAGATATGGAATAATGGTGCTGGTGCAACATGTATATATAATCGACTGTAGCCGAGTCTATGTCAATTTCGAAAAAGGCCACCGGAATAGCCTTCGAGGTAAATTTTCAATTCATTGACATGAAATAAATTGCGACATACGATTGTTTTGCGAGGGCAAGAATGAATCATCAATCAATTATCGTCAACTGATTCTACAATGAAAAAATCATTTCAGAGATTATTCTACTAAGCAGTTGTTTCTAAAATTTCACAGCATTATAGAATAATATCCGAAGGTATAAACAAGCGACTTATATAAAATAACAGCGTAGTTCTACGTCAATAATACGGTCGTGTCTTGGACACAACCTCCTATAATTTTTTTTTTGGAAAGACATTCTGTTCGCCAAAAGTATTTTTTTCTTGTTGATTTTCTTTGCTTAATTACAAAATTCAACAATATCAGAACATTTATTATATGTATTACCCTACAAATTAATTTCTACAAAGCAAACGGTACTTACGTTTTAACGCCACCGAAGCCGAAATACAATAAATAGCCATTTTATTGTTCGCTTGGGCACTCAGTAATCTTTTGTATTGTTATGTGATGTTTTGTATTGTTATTTGCAGTGTTTCGTCATTTTTTTATGCAACGAAAATTTATATTTGGGATTTGTTATATTTACGTATGAACGCAATACGAGTGATATATTTCAGATCAAAAATTATCCTGGCAAACATAATGCACCAGGTAAACGAATGCCGGCCGACGTTCGCTAATGCTTGGTCGGTCATAACTGATGGATCGTCTCCTATGTTTCAAAATAACCGGGCAATCGGGTGGAACATAAGTTTGCTTGCGAGAGGACGCCGCGTTCGACGGCGGGTCGACGACCGACTCGGATTGCGTCATCTCGGCGGCTTGGGGCGAATCGGTTCCTTATCCTCGTAAGATAAGGACATCGTTCCCATTACGTTATCTCAGTGGCCGGCGACAGCACTTTAGTATCGTTTAGCGCATTCTGTTGGGGTTTTGTTTAGGTAACAAAAAATAACAAACGCCAACATGTTTCATGTTTTTAGAATCAGGGAAGGTGGGGAAATACGGACATATTAAGAAGAACTTCAATTCTATCTTCCGAAACCCATTTTTCTCCAAACTTAAATGCAGTTTCTTGCATTTCAATATACTTTTTTTTTCGAATTGATCGGCCAAATGTTTTTCAATGTTTTTACTAAAATTAAAATTAAAAAGCACTTTTTCGACGATTACCCGCATGGACATGTAGGGGAGGGGGGGTGTATATGAACCGGTTTGTCATATTTACGTATGTATATCTTCGAAATTTCACGAAAGTAGAGGAACAGGGTTGAGAAATTATGAAAATTTACGATGAGATTTGTAAAAGTTAACAATTTATAATTTCCCGATAGTGTTAAGAACGGGCGCCGACAAGCCAAGTAATTCAAATAAGCGCTGCCGGTGCCAAGCGAATATTTTTTTATGAAACTTGCGGACGTCAAAGCGTTAAGTACTGATATTAAAAATAACGGAGGTATTATTGAAAGCTTTTGAGAGTACGAATTTTCTCGGGGAACGTTAGTTCGACTAAGGAACAGTTTAAGAAAACTTGCTCTAAATCGACAATTCGAATACCGAAGAAAGGTCAATATCGAATCCTCTATTGATACTATCCACATTGCAGCACAGTTGTCATCAGATATATAAATACCGAAGACTGCGCGCTGGTAGATTTGCATAATACTATGTGAGATAACAATTCTAAAATAAATGCTGCTGAATGCTAGAACAGAAAATAGACGAATCTTCTGTGATTGTAAATGGCTCGACATACAATGTGTCAACATGTAAGTAGTGAACATAATTAGAACAATTCACTGTATATTATGTATATATACTGCGTCGTTTATCCGATACGATAATGATATCACATTATCGAGAATAGATAATCAAACAAGTCACATATAGTTATATATACTCGACATAACGTATGTGGGTTGGATACCAAGCATTTTTCAATCTACTCAATGTATTGAAAATCTGACATAAAGTTTACAATAAAAAGCGAAATCATTCATCGTAATAAACTTTCATGTGTAGCTTCAAAATGTTGAAATATAGTTTTCAATTATGCTAAATTTCGTGGTGGATTCTCCCTTCACTCATTAATCCCTTAGTCTACGGTTCAATTTTTAAAGGAGCAGTCCAAATGCAAACGCTTCGATGGGCCACGCATCGAGTAATTTCACTATGTATTCTGCTGAGCGTCCTTGCACCCATGTATGCACCACGAGTGAAACTCGACGTTGTAGCCGCGAAAGGGTTAAAGATAGCGCCCCAGACGACTATCCAAGTGTTTACGGTAGTCTATACACAGAAGCAAATTATATTTATACTACTGTTTTTTCACATCTTTTCGATCTCGAAGATGTCGACTCGTTTGTACTCGGAACAGAAGAAGCAGCCGGTTTGACGTCACCAACCTCGTGAAATGTGTATCAGCTGTTGATGAACTGTTGATATAAAAAAAAGATTCGCTGTGTGTAAGTTACGTATGTTGCGAGAGAAAGGTCGCGGGTATTGAAGGAAACACATTTGATTTGTTCTTTGGCAATAACAGAAACAACTGAGGGGTACTTTAACTATAACTGTTCCATTGTTCTGAAAACTGATACATTATGTCGGATAGTTACTAATAATTCAATTGGATCTCATTTTGCCTGATCACCGCACGATATTTATAGAGGAAGAGAAATATACAGCCATTCCATGCCAAACCGATACAGTGGTTCTCAGATTTTCGTGAAAAGTGGTAGTTTTGTTCCTTTTCGCAAAATATTAGAGCCGTATTTTTTCATTTTTTCATTAGGGTGTCCATTTTCATTTTAGGGCGGTCCGAAATCAACTTTTACCCTCTTTTCCAAAAATGACTTTTTTCGAAAATTCATAACTTTTGAACTACTGGACCGACTCAGATGATCGACACAAAAACAAATTAAAGCCAATTAACTAGCATTTTCTTTATTTTATCTGCAAAAAATTATGATTTCGTTTTCGTAATTTTTGGTTGCATTTGTTTTTTATTGTATCGGCTTTGGACTAGAGGGCGCTATACTGACTACGTCTTTGATTTTTATATGGGGGTAGTCACTCTACGAAATTGAAAATGAGGAATGTAACGATTCATCACGCGATTCCAAACGCATATTACGCAATGAAGTTTTCGAATTTTGTTGTTGAAT
Source organism: Toxorhynchites rutilus septentrionalis (assembly GCF_029784135.1). NCBI lineage: Eukaryota > Metazoa > Arthropoda > Insecta > Diptera > Culicidae > Toxorhynchites > Toxorhynchites rutilus. The sequence goes on from NC_073744.1 coordinate 71,586,573, forward strand.
AATAATTATAAATTAGAGTGGAATGCACGTCTGATTATGTAGACACGTTATCTAATAATGAACTTCTGAGTGTTCAGAAAATTGTTTTTTTAATCCCATTTGTTTATTTATTTATGCTCATTAGCATTTTAGTTGTAACAGAGCCGAATTTTAATTGTGTGCATGTCACATGTTTTTGTCGTATCTATAAATAGTACATTACAAAGTTGCCATCTTAGGCGTAAGAGTATTCCTTCTGTTCTTCCATTGTTTATTTAGACCACCGGACAACGGAGACAGTTGATATGATCATTGTTGTGTTATTAATAGAACAAGCTGATATTTCTTGCAGAGCAGAGCAGTTTTATGGATGAATCGATCTTATCTCGGCCTTCATCGCTGATGATTGTTGCGTGGACGTTATTACTCTGTAACAACACAAAGATGGTCAATTGAGAGCCCTGAGTTTTGAACTAACGATCGATCGCCTACAATGCGAACGCGCAACCAATGTGGCTACGAAGGCCCCCCAGAAAATTGTTGGAAAGTATTAATTTTTCACTGAAATGCGGTTGACCCAATCTCGCCCCTTAGAAGGGGTGACGATGGGTCAACGTTCCAGATAATTTGACAACATGTAAGTGTCTTGAATAATTATTTGAGTTACGAAAATAGTATCAATCCGCCTAGAAGTGCGATGGAAATGATAACCTTTTGAAAATTCTTAATTCTTCCGTCGACGATGTCTCCTGCCGTGATGCTGGTTCCTGGAGGGATATCAAGCTTCTCTCGTCGCATTCGCCCTCAAACATTCCTCGATTCCTCTGTTCTCAATTTTTTCTGGTGAACTTGGAGCATGTGAGATGCTCTTCAGTAGCGACTTCTTCTTTTTAAATGGCACCAACGTTCATAGAGAAACTTCGACGTCTCAACGTTGTATTACTTACGTCACTTTTATTAGTACAGACAAACTTGCCCTCATGTGGGTGAAAGGGACCGCACAAAAAAAAATCGCAAAAATCGCACTAAACATCACCAGTAGCAGTGAACTACTTATGTGAGTAAAAGATTTGTTACTTAGAAGCATATATTTTTTGGATAGAATTCATTGTAGTTTTGAGCTACTAATAGGAAAAGGCTGCTTCAAAAATCTAGTTCCAAGCAACGTCCGAACAGCTACACAATTTGAAAAAAAAACTTTTTTTATGCTGTGGATCTTCTTCTTCTTCAATGGCACTAACGTTCCTAGAGGAACTTCGCCGTCTCAACGTAGTATTACTTCATTTTTATTAGTACTTAGTTGAGATTTCTATGCCAAATAACACGCCTTGAATGCATTCTGAGTGGCAAGCTCTAGAATACGCGTGATCACAGTGCAAGTCGGAGGAAATTTCTTTGACGAAAAATTCCCCCGACCAGAACGGGAATCGAACCCGAACACCCGGCATGTTAGTTATGACGCTAACCACTCGGCCAAGGGAGCAGGCTGTGGATACGGACCGCATAAAAAAAGTTTCCTTAAGAGTATAACCCAAATCATAATGATTCCATTCGTGATCAACATTCGATATCCTTTTATCACTTTAATAAGCGGCCTATTCACTTGCGCAGATCATAAAATCAACTCTTCGATCCTTCCAATAAGCTCCTACTGACTAAGCCCTATTCATGAAATCATGCCATGACTTTCCGGATTTTAAGAATTGATGCCAAATTACCACGGTGTTTTTGATGCAAAAATAGCAGTAAATGATTCTGAAGTACTTTGTTGCACTTCTGACTGTTCATTCTGGTTAATAAAAGCTATCTGAACCAGGCCTTTTTGGAAATAGTCTCCTCAAACCATCAAATTGCCGCCTGCAAAGTTACGAGTTGAAAAATGACATGACACGAAATCCTTCCAGTATGAAAAAATTCTATTCAAGTTGAATTTCTTTTCATCTGAGAAGTTCGCCTGAAATAGTAAAGCCCATGGGATAAGCTTCCACATTAGTTTTTGGACTCGCGGCTTTGGAGATAGGATTTTTATCGTTTGGGGAGAATTTTCTCAAAAAGGCATGGCTTAGATAACTCACCGTCAAAACGAATGAACAGTCAGAAGTGCAACGAAGTACTTCAGAATTATTTACTGTTGTTTTTGCATTAAAACAATGTGATAATTTGGTAATTTGGCATCAATTTATAAAATCCGGTAGGTCATGGCATAGTTTAATGAATAGGGGCTTCAGATTCCGGTCAGCTTGTTTACCAGATCAAAAACCTACCAAAAACTTATGAGGAGTTTTCGTACGAATAGTAGATGCAGTTTACAAGCAGTATGAGTGATTTTAAGAGCTTAAACGAGCAGTATCCTCTGCGTAGAACGAGATACATACTATAACATAGCACAGCTTGGTCAAAACAACCCCGAACGGGTTATTTGAACTGATTGAAAACTGAAGATGATCTACGAATTAGAAACTTATTGTGATTCATGTGAAATTGTCATTAATGTTGTAAAGGAGTGAGAGTTTTTCCATCTGGTTCTATTGTTATGAAACAATGAAATTTTAGTTTTTTGAATATTTTGCGCCTGAACACAACAATAAAGTTCAAATGACCAGTCTTATAAATGAAGATAATTATTATATCCTTCACTATATACTTCAAATGAGTGTGCAGGAAAAATTAGTGGTTCTATTGTTGTGAAACGCAGTGTTGAGCGATGAAATACATATCAAAGATAGAAAAAAAAAATTACCGATGATTTCACTTTTTTTTCTCCAAATACTGTACAAAAAAAAACGCACGAGATTTTTGATGCATTTTTTGTGCGATCGCACAAAAAAAATCGCATTAAGAAAACCACACAAAAACAAGTTTTACTGTACTTAGATGAGATTTGTATGCCAAATAACATGTTTTGAATGCATACTGAGTGGCAAGCTCTAGAATACCCGTGAGCGCAGTGCAAGTCTGATAAAATTTCTTTGATGAAAAATTGTAAGGGGTTGTATCTAGGACACGACCGCATTTTCGACGTAGAACCTCGGAATTATATTATTCAATTCGCTTGTATCGACGTGGGACTATGTCTAACCTTCCAATATAGGGGTCTATTTCAAATTTTCGAGTGGAAAAAGTGTAAGGTTTCTCTACCGAGATTTGAAAGCATACTTCCATGAAAGATACGTTGTATTTAAATGAATGCAGTGTATGTCCGTATTCCAAAATTCTGGATACTCTTCCATATCCGCACTAGCACAAAATTTTTCGTGTGCTGCTGACAACTATGTGTGTGAAATCAACATTAGGTATGAGTGATTTCCGCTCGTTGTGTTGTACTTACTTACTCCTCGCTCGCAACTGTGATTTCATTTCATTCCATAAGTGGAAAGAAACTCTACTCCATCTTCTTCTTCCCTTGTCTTTCCCGACAGGGAAAGATCCATTCTCGCTCGATGTTCGACAGCAACGATTAGGGATTGTTAACCGGTTTTACCGTTACCGGTTTTACCGACAATACCGGGCCATTTTCCATTATCGAATTACCGGTAATTTTACAATCAATAACCGATAATTTCGGTAATTTTTATTTTTACACTATAAATAATATTTGCCTTTATGTCGCTTTGAAATATTACTCGGGAATCAAATAAAATCGAAAAAAAAACACCGATTCTAAGTCCTCTGGACTTCAGTTCAAAAATCGCTACTCGATCTGAAAACGAAACACAAGATTAGCTTCAGTGATGAAGAACTGACAGCGATGGAGGAATTGGTTGATGCCCTCGAACCAGTTCTGGTCGCTGTTGAACCCTTAATGAAACTGATGTCAGATTGCAATTTATACTAGAGCAGCTATCGGAGCAACCATCAGAAATTTCGAAGCAGCTGCTTGAAGTCCTGATTGGAAGGAGTGCAGAAAAACGTTTCGTATATGCAGATTTGTTCCCGTATGTGAATAATCATTCTGCTCGTGGTCGTAACACAATTCATGATGATTTTTGCGTCTTCTAACAAATGTCACGGACTGCATTGATCAAACAGGCATTTGAAATTGTTCCTGACTAAATCAAATTTGACGATGATGATATTGATTCAGTAGCTGGACAACAGGAGGAAAAAAATCTGCGAAACCTGCAGAACAGTTGAGCATCAACTTGAACGACGATTGCAACAATCAAAAGATTCAACGTCCAGTCCAAGTTCAAACTCAATAAACGGATTGATGAAAACCCTCGGACAAGAGTTATGGTGTAGAGGGCATCAGAGGCAAATACATGACAATCAGGGTTGCCACATTTCATTCTGTATTTTTTTTTTTTTTTTGTAAAATTCTGTATACCTGTATTCTTAGCAAAAGAAATCTGTATAAAAAATCTTTATCGAAAAATTGAGGAAAAAAAATAACATTGAGGTTTATTTTCATTTTGAATTTATTTTTATTATTTTATGGGTTGTTGAAGTCGTATCAATGCAACAATATCATCATAAAAAAATCATAAAAAGGTTCTATCCTTCTAATCCTCTGAATTTTATGTTGTTTATACATGGTTCTGTTGAACTTTGCTTTAAAACTTTTCGCCAATTTCATCCTTGAAGCTCCTCCTTGAGCCGATACATAGTTTTTCGCTTTCAAAATAGAGTCTGTAATTGTGGGGGCAAACCGATTTCCGGTCTTTGTTTCGTTGGCATTGTAAAGCGAAAATACTCGCTCTACAGACGCTAATGAATGTTATCAAAAAGGCGCCTTTTGACATCCAACAGCTGGGACCAATTCGTTCATTACCCAAGCGTTGTCTATTACTTCAACAAATTGAGGAATTTGGCGTATCAAATCATTAAGTTTTGGTAGTTTGACGAATATTGGAGGGGTTTATCAAGGCCGCAGTTTTGATAACCGGATCGCTGAAATCAAATTTGAAATTTCTTTGAAATCTGTTTCACGAGTTCAATACAGAAATTACAACAAATCGAATTAAAGTTCAGCTTCCTAGCTGCATCCAATACTTTTTCAGCTTCTTCACGATACCAACGTAAACATCCTCAGGCTTCTTCAGAAAGTGTTCAAAATCTTTCACATCATGTTCAGCTTTAGCGAATCGTTGCACGTAGCTCTCAAAACATAAGATACCCGACATGATCAACAATAACATATTTGTCTCATTATAAAGCTCGCAAAATTGAGAGCTTTCTGATTGAAAAGGGCAATTGACTTCATTGATGAGCGATAGAACAATGTTTAGCAACAGCATAATCGATTTAGTCATAGGGTCGTTTAAATGAATCAATATATGGTGGATTGATTATGATCATACTTAACTTGGAACGAAAAGAATAGTTTATGCTCTTCGAATCGTTCAAGATTTTGCTTAACAACTGCCTCCAACGAAAGCCATATTTCTGCGTTGTGTTCTACTTTTTTGTAAATCAAGGCATCAATGTATGCGCTGTAATAAATTCAATATTTAAAATTAAATTTAATTTTTTTTGCAAATTCTGTATTCTTGCTGAAAATCTGTAATTCTGTATATATTCTGGAATTTGGCGCGAAATCTGTAAAATACAGAATATTCTGTATATGTGGCAACACGAAAGACAATGGTATTCGATACTCTTCGTACTGTACGCCCACCATAATTGGACTCTGAACGGGCATTTTCCTCTTTTGGAAATTTTGTTAATGAGTTCCGATCTAGATTAGAATACAACCAAATTAACATTCTCTGCGTCCTTAAGTATCACTTTAACACTAGGTTTACACGTCATTTTGACGCATTTCTAATTTTATATGGAAAATAACAAAAATCGGCTGCATTTATATTCCATCTCCACATATTCTACTTTTATGCATTAATCGAGGTAAATATATATTAATGTCCATTTTCTTTTTTCTTCCTTCAAATTGACACGTGTTCGTAGAGATAGGTATATAATGAACGTTCGTAAACCTAGTGTTAATCAGCAAAAACTTGCAAAATGTTTATTTGTAAACTAATCATTATAAATAAAAGCCGTTTCTTCAAGTAAATGGTTTATTTTGAAGTATGTTTTTTACCGATAATTTACCGGTTTTACCGGTAATGAAATTTTCATTACCGAATAACCGGTTATTGAAATTTTGGCACGGTAATGCAATCCCTAGCAACGATGTTACTCCGATGATCACCAAACGAGAAGTGGTTTGGGTTCAAATCGTGGATGGCTTATTTATACCAAATAAGTTGGAAACGGGCAGAAACGAATGTATTAGTTGTTCGTTATTGACGGTACGGGTGAGGGAAGCACACAAATCGGCAGATCAAATGTATGGGAAAATGAAAATGCTTCTAGTTTTCATTAATTAAAAAAGCTTAGGGATTAGGGAATCGTAATTTATGACATATCAAACAAATCTTAGAGGATTTCCAATTCGATTGGTATGCAAATCATCAGAATCCATTAAATCCACGGATTGAATCGGTACCAAAGAATCGATCTTTTAAAAATCAAAAGCTTTTTTCCAATTTATCTGCTTATTCTGAAGAAATGTCGTCTATTCTTTAAACAGGGAATACGAATTACATATTTCGAATAGTTCTATACAAACATCAAAAGCATTTTGTTTAGTTCCTCAGCATGACGGCCACAAAAAAAAATTAAGTAAAAGTAAAACATACTCCCCTGATCCGTCGGCCAAGAAGCGGCTGGCGAACAATTGATATGCTGTTCTTGAGAATAGTGACGAACCAAAATTAGAAAAAAAGAAGAGACTGCCGCCGATCTATGTGAAAGGCTTCATGCTCGAATTGCCTTTTTCATCGAGGTGTTGAGGTACACCATCCGCCGTAGTGCGGAGGGCTTCAAGTTTATGGTTTCTGCCATGAGTCACTACAAGGCCGTGTTGGAGATACTGAAACAGCGGAACTGTGAGTATTTCTCTCACGATATCCAGGCCGAGCAACCGTTCAAGGTGGTGCTCCGCGGTCTCCACGATATGGACTCTAAAGAATTATCGGCTGAACTCGAGAAAAACGGAAACAAGCCAGTTCAAATTTATAGAATGAAGCGGCACGACCAAACCCGGACGTACCGTGACCAACTTTATCTCGTCCATTTCGCCAAGAACTCGACATGCCTGAAGGACCTCCAGAATATTCGGGAGCTGTTCCATATCGTGGTTGTGTGGGATCGCTACAGACGGGTCCACAGAGACGTTACTCAATGCTCGAATTGTTTTCATGTTTGGACATGGCACACGAAACTGCCACATCGCATCCCGCTGCGTTAATTGCGGCAAAACACACGACGCTGATGCATGTGAACATATGGAGGACGGTGTCCCTGTCTGCGCCAACTGCGGAGCTGGTCACAAACCTACCAGCAGTGCGTGTTCGAGGAGGGCAGAGTACATTGAGATCCGAAAGCGTGCTTCCGTCAATAACCAACCAGGACGAAAGCGCAACCCACGTCCACCAGCAGTCAACGATGTGCAATGTTCAGTGCTTCAACAACGCCGTGCAGCTCCAAATCTGCCCCCTCTTCCACTCAACAATGTACGAAACCGTGGTGAGCCCACCGCCCTCACCGCAAGCAACCAAGTGGTCCTTAGCGGTTCTTCAGAACAACATCGGCTCATGGACGCAGCGTCGCAGCAGAATCAAACCCCCCTCCCGGGTCTGTCGTACTCACGTGTAACATCCGGCACGACCGCCGAGGGCGTACCTTTGAATGATAAGGAGCTCGCTCTGCTAGTCTCCGAGGTCATCAGGATTCAACGCACATGCAAGACATTGAATGAACAGCTTGAGGCTGTTCTCGCCCTCGTCACCAACTATGGACCGTAACATCTTACGCATAGAAAACTGGAACGCTCTCTCGCTCAAGAGTAAAGCCGTTGAGCTCGTTGACTTTCTCAACGAGCACGAATTAGACGTAGTTATTATCACGAAAACTCACTTCAAACCCGATATAAATGTCTTCCTTCCTGATTTCCGCCTCGTGAGGCTCGATAGAACCAGCTTTGTGGATGGTAGCGTGGCCATCGCACTCAGAAGAAATATTTGCTGTCAGCTGCTTCCAAGCTTCGAGCTGAAGATCATCGAGGCCGGTGGGGTGGAAGTTTCAACGTCAGTCGGTCCCATTACTATAGTCGCAGCTTACTGCCCCAAACAAACAAATATATGGGACGACTCAGCAGCATTTCTTCATCGGTGGCGACCTAAATGCGAAGCATCAAGCGTGGGGCAACACCCGCTGTAACCGAAACGGTATGATCCTGCACGATGAATTCCAAGAAGCAGAGTACACCATTCTAAGCCCAGATGGTCCCACCCGGTTGAGCCGATCCGGTATCCACGCGACCATCGACAAATTTATCACAAACACAACAAATATCTCAGAGCTTGTCGTCGACCAAGAGCTCAGCTCTGATCACTATCAGGTGGCGATTGAAGTAAGCTCCTCCGTCAACAGATTCCATGCTTCGAGACGCAACTACCACCGCGACGACTGGTCATAGTTCCAGCAGTGCGTCAACACCGATATAGACTATGACATTGTACCCGATTCAACCACCGACATCAACCGTTTCTTGCAGGCCATCGATGGGGCGATCTCCCGGGCCAGAAACCGACACGTTCCGGCTTCAAGAGTGGTTAGTAACTCCCTGAATCTAGACAGGGTAACTAAAAATTTAATTAGACTCCGCAACACTATCCGTCGCCAGTATCAACGTACTGATCTTCTCCACCTGAAGGCTAATTGCAATCGTCTAAAGAAAATCATAAATGCCAGGATTGTGGATCTCAGGAATAAACAATTCTTAGATCATCTTCACTCACTCCCAGATTGCGCAAAAGCGTTTTGGAAAACTGCTAAGATCCTTAAAAATAAACCGCGACTCATTCCTCCACTCAAATCACCGGATTCGTTCCCGTCTCTGCTAATTACATCTGTCGAAAAAGCAAATGCGCTTGGTCAACACTTCGTGGATTCTCACAATCTTGGTCGCTCAATGGAGAGTCCAATAACATCTTCCTCCGTCAGCAGTTTGGGTTCAGGAAAGCTCACTCCACTATCAGCCAGCTTGCGCGTGTCACGAACATCATCAGGCGGAACAAGTCCGTGTCCAAAACATCTGCCATAGCATTGTTGGACGTCGAAAAGGCGTTCGACAATGTCTGGCACAATGGTCTTGTATTCAAGCTACGACGTTTCAACTTCTCGATCTTCCTTATCAAGTTCATCGGAAACTATCTCTCGGACAGGACTTCCCGGTCTCTCTAAACAACATGCTTTCCGATATGTTCAACGAGTGTCGAGTGATACGCCCGCTAACTAACAATTCGCGGACAGGCCTGGATGTTTTTTCTGACTATTTAAAATCATGGAAGATATGCATCAACGCGGCGAAAACACAAACCATGATAATTCCACACTCCAAATCACCACTACTTGTTCCGCCTAATGACGTGAAAGTCCACATCAACAGTACTTCCATAAATTGGTCAAATGATGTAGTCTACCTGGGTCTCACCCTGGACAGGAATCTCAACTTCGCTTCCCATGTGAACAAAACATCCACGAAGTGTTCCAAGCTTATTAAGTCGCTATACCCGCTCATCAATCGAAAGTCTACTTTAACGCAGAAAAATAAACTTGCGATATACAAACAGATCATTTCACCGTTGATTGAATATGTTCTGCCAATCTGGGAGGGTTGTGCCAATAGCCACCGCCGTAAACTTCAGGTCATCCAAAACAAGATCCTTCGAATAATCCTGGACAGTCCACCTAGGACACGAAATTCCGAGATCCGCCGGTTGTCTGGTCTTCAGGTGCTAGAAGAGCGAAAAAATCAAATCCTGACTAGATTCAAGGAGTCTTGCCAGCGGTCTCCGCACGCATTCATCCGGAAGCTAGTCCCATAGTTTTATTTATTTTTGTAGTTAGGTAGGCTATAAATTTTTGCCCAATTAAAATTTTTATATTTCCCTCCTTCCGGGTTCAAATGTAAATTAGATTACAAGCTAATCTAGACTGGCAATATTAACAGAGCGGGCTTATGTTGAGAAGAGCGCAAAACAGAGATAAGAGTGTGTATATTTAGTTGCTTCAAGCCATCGATATATGGATATTTGTGTGCGTACGTGCGTGCTTCATAACCCGTACGTAAAAATAGTGCATCTTCGCTACGCTGAAACCCCATTTGTAATGAGAAATATAAACAAGGAGGGAAGATAGCGGGAGGGAATTCTTTACGCTAGGGTAGGCTAAATGATCTTGGTTTGTTCGATTTGGGGTGTTTTTACGCAACTAGTAAATGCAAATCGATTTTTCTTCATGAAAATCACACATAATCGATACGAGTTTGGGTTTGTTGAAAAATTCCAAGTCTCTACTTGGTGTCCAAATTATCAAATTTTTATGTTTCTTAACGATTTTTCTTAAAGAGGAATTAGGATCATGGTTTGACCACCTCTGATCATGTCCAAAAAATTATCATGGTTTGTCCGCTTTTAGAAATCACCATTTTTGAATGAAAACATTCGAATTCTCAAATACATGTTGCATTTATCATTGCTTGAGTTTACTGTCATCATATTGATTCATTCATAATTTAGGCTTTCTTCAGAAAATTGCGTTTCTTGGGCATTTTAACCCGTTTTATGCCAAGTGTTCGAAAAAACGAACAGTTACTTCGATAATTTTTCATGGCTTTGGAAAGCAACTCTATGGTAAGGCTTTGGCATCAAATGATAGCTTAATCTATTAGCTACCACTTACTACCAATTTCATTCAAATTTGTATCACTTTATTGGGCATAAAAATCGATTCAAAGCAACTATGTGCGGAAAGTACATAACCTCACATAACCTAACAAAAAACAAAGCCTTACCAAATATGAAAATATGTAAACTTTTCTAGAATATTACTTTGATAAAAGATCACACATTGTGATGTAGGAATAAAAGCATTGGATTGAACCTCATACAGGAACAAAAACGTGAGTTTTGGCCAATGTTTTTGTTTGGCGCTTTTTTGATTTTTTGTCATTTTCCGGGAAACGGAAGAACGGAAAAAAATAATTCTTGAAGATTGGGATTTCTGTAACGTCAATAATCAAAATCCCACCAATGGATCTCGTTAAAAAAATAATTTTTACAGCTTGGTCGTTAATGGGTTAAAAGTGTTACCCTCAAACACACTCAACACAGAGAAACTTTATTTCTGCTATGCGCGAAGGACACAATAAACAAACTGCAGCGCGCCAAGCGGTTACCATACAAATCATGTGGACAAAATAACATTATTGAATTGGACAACTCATGATTCGAATTGAGTTAATCTAAATGCGTTAATTTAATGGTTTAGCCATGTAAATCTGATACAAATGGTGTGCAAGTATGATGTTTACAATATTTGTAAGTGTTATAATCCAGAAAAGGTCTGAATACGTGCCAAATAATCATCTGGTCAACGATTAAAAGTTAGCTCGTATGAGGGGCGCATTGACACCAATAGAAGGTGTATTTTATGATCCTTTAAAATATGTGATTCCGTAAAAATATAGTATAAAACTACTGTAAATTATGAAAAAGACAATTTTATTTATATGTTTTAAAAAACATTCGAATACCTTATTCGACACAGGAGCGCTGAATTAGAGCATTCAAAAAAGTGGGCAAACCATGATCATACTTTCGACTGGACAAAATCATTTATCTTATTAGTAATGAATCTCTGCTGAGGCAAATGTTCAGCCTTTTTCCAAGCAATTAAAATGGTTTGTTTCCAACCATCATAAAGGCTTCGTAGGTGCCTTTGACATTGCATCAATGCATTGAACTAACGCTATGGTGAAGCAGGTGTGAAAGTTATGCACCAAAACATTATTTGGGGAATACCAAGTTATCCAATGAGTTATAATAAGTCATTAATTTATTTGGGTTCGCGTACAGATAAATTTTATTTCGCTTATTTAGTCACCAAGTAAATGTCGTTCTGGAATTTTGTATGTGATTGGGTTTCGCTTGCCAGTGACAAAAATGTCTCCACTAGGGATGACAGTTGCGCTTATCTCGAGCATGTATTGTTCTGCGAGCACAAGAATGAATCATCAAACAATTATCGTGAAATGATTCTACAATAAAAAGAACCATTTGAGGGCGACCAAACTGGTAGAATGGTTATTTCAAAATTTTCGTAGCATTATAAAATAATATCCGCAGTTATAAATAAGCGACTTGAATTAAACTACAGCGTAGTTCTACGTGAACAATGTGGACGTGTCTTGAACACAACCTCCTACATTTTTTTAAATATTTTCACGTTCCTGTCTTAAGCAAAAAAAATTCTAGATAAATTTTCTTGTCTAATAGTATGTAACCCAACATATGTCGCAATAACGATTTTGAGTAATATGCGCTTGAAAACTCTTAATGAATCGTTTCATTTTTCGTAGAGTGACTCTCCTATATACAAATCAAAGACATTGTCCTATATCAAAAGTGGATGAATATTCCTTCCTAATATACCAAAAAACTTGTAGATAACGGCTAAAGACAGCTAAAGATAGTTGGATACCATACTCATGACGAAATTCAGAAATTGATCAACGCCTTAGACATCGAGTTGAGAATTCAACAAGCGTACGAATATGAGTTCGAGTCAATTTTCATACATTCGCCATTCTTAGAGGAATAAAAACCATTATTCTGAAAACAGATGGCAAGCTTTTTAACTCTCATATGACACTATGACTTTATCTGAATAGAATTTTTCGAAACCTTGTTTTCGTCTTTTACAAGAAGGGAGAGGAGACCTGCATGGTGGCGACGATTTCGCGTTATTTTTCCCAAATCAAATTAGTACTCCATGTAAATTAAAATTATTTTTGCTTGAAAGTAGTGAAAAAATATGAAAAAAATTGTGTCTAAAGATAATTTAATATTATAACGGTAAGTTTTGGTGAGAATATCTGGAAATTCATAGAAAATAGTTTAAATTAGGGTCAGAACAACGTACTTCTAGTAGGTAAATAACGCCAAGAAAAAAAAAATCATACAAATGTTAGCAGTTTAAAACTCATACAAACTATATCGTATCCAGATGTCGACACCATTCCGTCGTCAACGCGAATTGATATTAATCCTAGTTTCATGCAAGGCGGGTAGGCGGGCAGATAGTGATAGGCAAAATATGGTCAGGAACATATTTACCCTGAGGCTTGAGGGACAACAGATTGCATCAATGCGAGTATTATCAATTGTTGTGCAACACAAGCTCTACTGTATTCTGGATAAACATTACATGTCGTATTGTCATTCACGAAAAGATTAAAATGGTTAGCATCCGAGGTCATTGCGTCGCACACATGCTTTTGAGAATGATTTTATGTCTACACCTTTTCCGCACATAAGAAACATGAGAAGATGTTATTGAGGTTATGTTGAATACTATCTTCTATTATTGTTTTGAGGTGTTATGGACATCTGAAGTGTCCATAACAGAATCCCTATAGAACACTCTACTGATCACCTACAAATTCATCAATGTTGATTTAAATATCTTTATAAATAACACACACGGAAAAAGAAATCGTTTTGTTTATTGCCCTTTATTTGGCAGCTCACCCACGTTGTCCAACATTACATTACAGTCAGTCCTGTCCAACCACACTACAGCAAAAATATATACACTAGCTACTAGCATTTATATTACAAATAACATTTTACCACGCTAAACCAAACTCACATGGAAATGCTTTTCCTTCAAAACACCACGCCACGTTTTGGCAAAAGAGAATGTATCATGCGGACACTACACACCATTCTCTGAACCGTTTATTTAGTGCTTCTTCACAACACAGCTTGCTTCGGGTTGTCCACCGAATGCATTTATTCTATATCACCATGAAAATTTTTGTTTCCACATTGCCTTTGTTATTTCCACTAAATTCAATGCAAACTGCAGCTGATCGTTCCGCTTTTTGATATTCTTTCTATTTCACACACATCAACAGTGAGGCAAAATCCAACAAGACGTCTGAATTCAATATTTTCGACTTCGAACATAGCACTGTGAGACGTCCACTGGTATTAATTTACTTTTCACCAATCATATCACCGCTGTTTCATTGCAAAATCCGGGATAAATATTTGCAATTGGTTGCGTTATTATGGAAGTAATCCAGAATCTCACATGCCGGAGTTTGAACACCGCAAACCGATTCGCGATAATCACATGGAAAAGTTATCTAATGACAGCGCGAGACAGCAAGCACACTGCCGAATCGCTTGCTGCTGCTACGGCTCGAGTCGTTGCAAAACAGAGTCGAACTAAGAACTGGTTGACACAGTGCAATGACATTTGGGAAATTCTGCTGCATGGGTTACCTTTAGGCTATGTTCTCATTGCAGCGGGGCATCAGCGAGGCTTGAGCGGGGCGTGTTTACTTCTCGCCACGATATTTTAATTCACTTGCGTTCCACCGTGCCAACGGAGTGTCTTCTGCGTGTTTGATAGAAATTTTCAATGTGTGTTTCTGAATGAAAGGATGACATTTCTTTTTGACGTAGGACTACGTCTAACCGGAAGATATAGGGGGTGAAATGGAAATCTAGGCACTGAACAAGGAAAAAATGCAAGATTTGGAACGCTTATAACTCGAGCATTTCTCAATAGATCGCAATGGTTTTGGCATCAATTGATAGGAAATATATCTACGCATCTATCATAATGAATAACATTTCATTTTTCTTGAGATAAATAATTGAATAATTGTGAAATATCAAGCATTGTCCAAATGCACTATGTGCCTATTTTTGATTGGTCCATTTTGTGCTCCTCAAATCGTACCGACCAAAACGGGCAACCAGAGCAGCAGCGAAATAGAATGAAGCACCATTGGAAAGGAAAAAGAAAAAAATGAACGAAACATTGGTCGCAGTCTCACACATGCGTAATTCTCGAGCTAGCCAGTCAGCTTAAAAATCCCCGCTCCGCTGCCGTAACGATCATTCTCATTCAAACCGTACACCACATCGGTTCGCATCAAAACACTTCAACAAACCAACCCAAGCAGCCATGTCTGGACATGGCAAAGGAGGAAAAGTGAAGGGAAAGGCAAAATCCCGCTCGAACCGTGTTGATCTGGAGTTCCCCGCAAGGGTAGCTAGGCCGAGCGCGTTAGTACCAGTGCACCAGTCCACCTAGCCGGCGTTATATAGTTTCGGCCGTCAAAGTGATCGAGTTGACTGGTAAAGCTGCTCGCGACGATAAGAAAACCCGCATTCAGAACAGAACACATTCGGTTCGGTGGACATCAAGTAAACAACAGGCAGTTGCAGCGAGTGGCAAACGCAATCGCAAAACGGCAGCTGGTAGCAGAAGAAAAAAGTTTGTTCTTTGGTGGCAAATCCAGAATAAGGCGGCATCGAGGGCGTTCGAAATGGTTTTTTTTTTCAAAACCACGAGTACAAAGTTTTCTAAAATTCCATAAAACACGGCGCTTATCAGGGCCATTAAACCTTTCAAAAAAGAGTTTACGAAATACAGTTCAATGCTTTCTAAAATAATATCCAAAATAATAATAAAACACAAATTGATTTTTTCATAATTTGTTTGCCAGTATATGATGAGTATGTGAATTTGGCAGTTGTTCTGAGCTTATTTATGGTTGGAGACTTTCCCGATTATTCAATATTCATTAATTTTTAAATTGCTTCTAGATTGAAAGTACAGTAATTTACATTTAGCTCGACATTCAGCTAATTGAACGGACCTGTAATGCGACATATTTAGTTGGACATTTTTGTAAACATAAAGTTCGAGATCCAAATTATGACCCCACATCGAAAGTCGACACTGTACCACTGTCATCGCAAATGTTCAATTACAGGTTAAAATCGCCTCCAATGCGACACTGAGTGGTGTTTCGGCACGTCGCATTAAATGTAATTTACTGTACAACATGTCACAAGCTGGATGGGAAGAAATTTTCCAACTGTGAAAGCTGTGGCGAGTGGCAAACGCAATCGCTAAACAGGAAGGTTTAGCCGAACAAGATGGGGATATCGAGTGATAACAAAATAATAAACTCTTTAGATTAAAGATAATTTTGTGATCCTGAAAAGGACCCTTTTTAGCCTGCATGTGAATCCAACGAGCGAACAAATCGTAATGAATGTATTTTTAAGTAAAAGTAAAAATGATGTTTTATTTACACTGGTTTATGGTTACATATTATTTACAGTTTAAGTGTTAAGCCTGAAGGGCCCGTCAGCTTTAATATATAAATTATTTTCCTATGACCAACATAGATTTTTCATTTGGAAGGTATTCTAACCATATATACATCTCTTCTCAATAGGAGATATAGAGCTAATTTAATGAAAAGAAAATTTGATATCCTACCTAACTAATCCTAACTTAAACTAAACTATACTGAACTAAGTTGCCAGATCATTGATGATGCGATGATCAGATCTTTGGCAAGATTCTCTGAACCTAGCCAGAATTATTATTTTTCTCTCAACCAACATTTGAAGACCAGCCAGACGATGGATCTCAGTGTTTCTAGTTCTTGGAGGACTGTCAAGTATCATCCTAAGTAGTTTATTCTGGACAATTTGCAATTTAGTATGATGTATTTTTGCGCATGACTCCCAAACCGGCAAAGCGTATTCTATCAACGGAAGTATTATTTGCTTGTGTATAGCAAGCTTGTTTTTGATGGACAATGACGATCTCCTATTGATCAGTGGATATAAAACTTTCTTGAGGATATTACATTTATTAATTATTTTGTCCACATGGGGACGGAATAGTAAATTGGCATCGATTGTGAGACCCAGGTAAACCACTTCCCTCGACCATTCAATGGGAGTGTTATTGAGGCTGACATACACATCATTAGGCGGAACAAGCTTATGTGATCTAGAGTGTGGGAACAGAATGGCCTGTGTCTTAGCCGCATTGATACAAATTTTCCAGCTACTGAAATAGCCGGACAAAACATCGAGGCCCTCCTGCAGTCTTCTCGTTAGAGCACGGATCACTCGACCCTTATAGATGATGGCAGTGTCATCGGCGAATAAAGACAGAATACCACCACTTGGAAGGGGAGGAACATCTGATGTGAAGATGTTATACAGGATAGGTCCTAGAACGCTACCCTGAGGAACCCCCGCATCTACTCTGAACGTATCAGAATAAGAAGTCCCCAGAAAGACCCTGAAAGATCTGCCCGCTAAATAGCTACTGACGATCTTCACAAGGAAGATCGGAAAGTTGTATCTATGAAGCTTGGACACAAGGCCATCATGCCAGACATTGTCGAACGCCTTCTCGACGTCCAACAATGCCATCGCGGATGTTTTTGAAATGCTCTTGTTCCGCCTAATGATGTTAGTTACCCGTGCAAGCTGATGTACAGATGAGTGACCTTTTCTGAATCCAAATTGTTCCTGAAGGATGACATCATTTTGGTTTGAGAACTCCAGTAAACGACTGACAATCATCTTTTCGAATATTTTCGAGATGGAGGATAACAGACTGATTGGGCGATAGCTTTTGGCATTGGTGGGATCTTTGCCATGCTTGAGAATTGGAATAACTTTAGCTGACTTCCATTGAGAAGGGAAGTAGCCAAGCTCCAAGCACTTATTGAAGACTGTTGTCAGGTGATTAAAGAAGTCAACACTCAAGTTTTTCAACTCCAGATTGACCACTCCATCGATTCCAGCAGCCTTCATGTTTTCGGTGGATTTTATGGCCGCTATCACCTCATCAGCTGATATTTTTGAATCCTCTGATAAAACTATTGGTTGTTCTGCAATCCTAGCTATGTCCTCTACTACTACAGGCTCGTGTGGACTGATCATGGTGCGACCAAGATTGTGAGAGTTCACGGAGTGCTGACCTATGGCATTAGCCTTTTCAACTGGAGTAATGAGTAGGAAAGAATTCGAATTCTGATTAGGAGAGGAAAGTGGAGGGATGGGTCTCGGCTTATTTTTTAAAATTTTTGCTAGTTTCCAGAAAGGCTTTGCATAGTCTGGAAGCGAGCGGAGATGATTTGAAAATCTTCTATTTCTGAGATCCATCATTCTGGCATGGATAATCTTTTTGAGACGATTACAACTTGTCTTCAAATGAGGGTGGCCCGTACGCTGGTACCGTAATTGTATTACGGAGCCTGATAAGCTCTTTGGTTGTACTGTCTAGGTTCAGAGAATTACTCACCAGTTGAGGTGTTGGTACATATTGGTCACGAGACCGGGTTATCGCATCATCAATCCGTTGCAGACACTGATCGATGTCATCTATTGTCTCCGGCATGGCAGCATAATTAACGAAGGAGTCGACACACTGTTGAAACCTTGCCCAGTCGACACGGTGGTAGTTGCGTCGGTAAAACTGGGTTCTATTAACAGAAGAACCCACTTCGACCACCACAGGATAGTGGTCAGAACTGAGCTCCTGATAAACGACAGGATCAGAGATGTTTATCATGTTGGTAATGAAAATATCGATGATAGCGTGAACACCAGACCTAGTATTTAACCTGGTGGGTGTATCTGGGCTCAGGATCGTATAGAGACCTTCCTCAAGTCCTTTCTGGATAATGGAACCGTTGACGTTACGCCGGAAGTTGCCCCAGGCCTGGTGCTTTGCGTTGAGATCGCCAGCAACGATGTACTGACCTCGTCGCCTAGTCAGTTTGATGATGTCTTGATGAAAAGCTTCAGCCGACCCGTCGCTAAGAGTGGAATGTTTGGAGCAGTAGGCTGCTATGATGGTGATTGGGCCGGCGGTAGAATCCACTTCGACACCGATGGCCTCGATCATCTTGAGCTGAAAGCTTGGTAGCAGGCGACATCCAATATTGCCTCGCAGGGCGATAGCCACTCCACCACCTCCAGAATGGATCCGATCAAGTCGTACGAGGCGAAAATCGGGGATGTAAATATTCAGGTCTGGCTTGAGATGCGTCTCCGTGATGATGGCAATGTCAATTTTCTTCTCATTAAGGAAATCAGTAAGTTCAATATTTTTGTTCCTTACAGAACAAGCATTCCAATTTAGGATCTTGAGAGTGTCTTCAGGGTCCATATTTGTTCATGAAATTTAGCAGCACTCTAGTTGCAGCATCAATTTGATCTTCCTTGGAACGGCAAATGCGCAGCTCTCTGTACATATCCCGGACGAACACCATCATTTGGTCAGGTGTAAATAGGGAGTCATCATTCGACGGAAGGACTGAGGTGGCGTTGGTACTTGGGGAACCCCAGGATGAAGTTGGATTTAACTGCACTGGCTGGACAGCAGCTGCGAGTCGTGATTGAACGGATGTGGATCGTTGAGGAATATCCTGTCCATGATTCAGAGGGAGTGGCATCAGATTTGGTACATTGTGTCGGAGAGGAGGATAATTCTCGATTGTCATCGAGGGAGGCTGTCGTTTCGCACGCCTGTGATGGTTTTTTGTGGACGCTTGTTTGCGAATATTGATGAATTCTTCTCTCTTAGGGCAGGCACGGTTGTTTCCTTCATGTTCGGCACCGCAATTAGCGCATTTTGGCTCAGCATTTGCTTCCATCCGATCACATTTTGATGTTTCGTGAGAACCAGCACATTTTCCACAACGTGATTTCATGTGACAGTTCCTAGAGCCATGGCCGAAGGATAAACAATTTTCACATTGTGTCACATCGCGTTTTTTCGGACGGTAATGCTCCCAATCAACAATAACGTTGAAAAGCGATTTAATTTTTCGGAGACCAGTCATGTTAATAGAACTTTTCTCTAAGTGTGCCAAGTAGAGCAAATCTCTATAATTTTTGCCTTCAGCACGTTTCATGGGAAAAACTTTTAACGGATTGAGCTTAACTTTTTTCAGCTCGCTGATGATTTCCTCTGAAGAACATTCCGGAAGGCCACGAATTACCACCTTCAGTGGCTTGTTCCCTGGAGCATCATAGGTGAAATATTCATACTTTTTAGTTTGAAGATATTTTGCCGTTGTATCGAAGTCTGGAACAGTAGAACAAATGATTTTCGTGCCTATACTGCACAGTTTGAATAATGGATGAATTTGCTTCTCAGCAAGCTCATTCCGGAGCGTTGCAATTTCCTTCGTGGTAGTAAAGAGCGGTGGAACTTTCACTTTTCTCGGTATCGACGACTCGCTGGCAATTGGAACCGACAGTTCAGCAAAATGGTTACTCGCTAGAAGTCTAGAATTGGGATCCTGTGAATCGGCATCATCACTTCGCGGTCTTTTTGAGCCGCTGGCCCGTTGTTTTGATGCACTAGTCTCTGCATGCCGGTCTGCAGCAGATGCATTCGCCTTTTTGTTACGAGTCATCGCAACAGTTGTCACTGATGGTGGCTTTACTGCTAGCCTCTTCAACTCAGTTTTGATGCTAGCCACCTTAAGTAGGTGGCCTAGCGCCGGAGAAATATGAGACGGAACCGAAATCGCGGGGGAAAAACACAGTGCAATTTGCACAACTTATAAAACAAACGAAACGCGATTGAAAATCGAACAAGTTTAAACACGTCTGGCTCACACGAGTGGCAGACGGAGAATCAATCGAATGTATTTTTTTGCCATCGCTGCCTTTTAACGCTCTTTCGTTCGTCTCGTTGGACTCGCCCCTTTGGCTGAGTCTGCCGATTTGTCTCTATCCTGTGAGCGTGTACCGCTAAAGTACAAAACGCGCGGATCCACTGAAAAATATATCATTCTCTTTCAAACCGTAAATCAGTGTGGTTATGGCATCATTTCACATCACATCGCATCAACGGATTGGTGCCGGAGCACCAGTATACCTAATAGCGGTTATAGAATTTCGGCCGCCGGAGTGCTCGAGTTGGCTTGCAAGGCTGCTCACAACAATAAAAAAACCCGCAAAACCGAACAGAACAGAGCACATTCGGTTCGGTGGCAACAACTAGTTTCAGCGAGTGGCAAACGCAATCGCAAAACGGAAGCAGATAGAAGAAGGAAAAAGTTTGTTTATACAGACTGCTTTGGTGGCAAAACCAGCCACCGTAAAACACGGCGCTTTTCAGGGCCATTAAACCTTTCAAAGAAGAGTTATTGAAAGTTTTTCACAATACCAATGCATTCTAAAGAGACATAATATGACATATAATATAAACTGATTTATTTTGTTTATCTTGTTCTTGAACTTATTGGTGGTTGGGGTCTTTTAAATTGATCATTCAGTTTTCACAAACCCATGCATGGTTTCCGAATTAAAAATGGCTTCAAATTACAACACATTGTATGCAGGATGGCATTAACAAATTTTCTCGGTAGCAAGAACTGTTTTCTTTGGTTGATAACTGATGTTGAAAAATGAATGACGTTACATCTGCATTGTATAGAAAAATAACTAAGGAGCAACATGATGTGCTATGTATTTCCTTATTCTTCTTTCTTTGTTTTTAAGAGGCTTGGAACTTTGCAGTTCATTCGCCTCTATGTATTTCCTGCTG